>NC_053421.1:27064599-27364599 GCF_016859285.1 Xiphias gladius | reverse complement strand
GTGTGTTTATTGTGCATGCCGCAGCAGTAAAGGCACGTAGTTTCATGCCGTTTTTATACCAAGTACTGTACACGGAGTCACTGACGATAAATTCTACCCGGACCTTGACCTAATGATGATTTGTTGACTTGCCCTGGCAGCGGTTCACCCGGGCCACAGTGAATGCAGAAAACTGTGACGAGTACTAAATGGGTTTCAATTAGTGTAAACTGGCCTCAGGTGTGAAGACCTTCGGTAGAGACGAGGAAGCAGAAGCCTGTTGACCCTTTGACCAGCTCTTGTTTGTGCTTATTTTTCTCCTCTCAGTTAGGGTTTTGTCTGTCTGGTGAAATATAAACCTTTCTTGTATGACATGAATCCACACGGTGAAGTTTTAGAAGCATGTCAAGTCTTTATGGTGACTTTGTTGGGGGTGAAAAACAGTGGGATTTCCCCCCATTATTTTGATTGACTTCAAAACTAAACTTTGCCCTGAGATATCGGCAGGATTTTAACACATGATCCTTCAGAGAAACTAAATGGATTACAGATATTGGTATAGAACTCATGGATGAAGATGAGCGGTGACGCTTGAGTTGCTCAGAGGTTTGTTTGTCTTCTCAGATGGATGCTTTTTAGTATCTTATGGCAACAGCAGTGATTTCTTTAGATGGGTGTTGAAGGGGGAATTACCTGAACTAAACTTCTGAGGAAAACCCACAGCATAGTTTTTCACCTGAAAAGGATTAACTCAACCTTAAAGTGCCTTCCACACCCACACTCAGAGCAAGGTTCACCTCAACCTCGCTCAGGATTGAGCGAGGGTGTGTTTCGGTGTCTGGTCTGAGTTCACACATCCATTTCTTTCTATTATTTTTGATCTGTGTGTTGTATCGCGGACCAAAAGACCTCCGAGCAGATTTTAACAAAACTTTGCGACAACACTACATAGTTTGGGACATAAAAGTTTCAAACGAGGTGAAATTTGACAATTGCCGTTCTTTATAACTGAGGCTTGAAGGGGACACAAGGCCAGATGTGGAAAAGGAGAATATTTTGTTAAATGATTTGGACAAATTTGAAATTGAGAAGAATTGCATTAATATGACAGGACGTGACAAATTGCACATAGACCTTAATCTACACTAACAGACACTCAACTGGATATTTTATTTGACCACACGAAGAACTACGGCCTCAAAAACAGCCATCAACTCTCGGCAAAAACAGAACAATATGAACATCAGCTAATGTGCAGGTCTTTTACTTTGTTGTCAGTTATAGACCCATCGTGCAACTGAACCAATGCAGAGGAAATGTTTCGTTTTTGTTAGTATGATTTTTGGTCTTCACTATAAAAACTTGCAACACCGAGCATGGAACGTCTTCCTTGACCTCACGACAACGGCTTTCCGCCTTCAGCCTCCATCATGTACCCAAAGTGTGGAACACTGGGTCAAGAAACAAAAACCATGCATATGCCAAATCTTACACATGAAGTGGTATTTTTATGTGTGTATATGTATGTATGTATGTATGTATGTATATACACACTTCAACTTCATTTTGATTGGTTACTGTTTTGTGGTCAGTTTCAGAAGTCTTTTATGAAGCATTTTATTTCCCTGGATTTATGATCTTTTCATTTCATTCTTTAGTGATGCACCACCTTGTAAAGGTTGATATGAACGTTTTAAAATCAAATCATTAACTATCTATCTGATATTTGACAGTGATGACTGAGATATCACTGCCAATTAATGTTTACAGGTGCAGTGCATACGATGAATTAATGATAGAGGCGCTAGAAATAGCCACAGCCGTAACGTACGTGGTGTGCTGCTCTGGCTTTGTTGTCGAACATCAACGATGTGACACGAAATTTCAGATACTTCTTCGCTTTAACTTTCATTTACGGATGTGAAGAGTGATATGCACGCAGGCGATTTACAATGATTGAGATTTACTGTATAAAACAGAACCGCGGAGGCCGGAAAAAGATCGAGGAGGAAATTCACATCCGACACTAAGACCCTCTGTCTCAGTGAACAGAGACAGAGGTATTGATATCCGTCTCTCTTTTTTATTTTGTCTTTACCTTTCATTTTTGTCTTTTGTCTTTTATTTGTACTTACGTCTTCATTCGCTTCGGACCCTTCGTCTATCCTCCTACTCCCTGATTTTTTTCTAACTTACCTAATGCCTGGCTTCCCTCTTTCTTCCTTTCTTGTTTCTTTCAATCCTGCCCCCCCCCCCCGATCCCCTTCCCTCTTTCTCTCTCCGTCTGTGTTGTGTCTTCCTGGTTTGTCCTTTCATCTGTCAGAGAGCGAAGAGGAGGAAGAGGACGAAGGCCCGTTTGAAGTTGGCGTCTGGCCCAAAATCAGTGGGCACACCTGGCGGCCAAATTGGTGGTGTTGTCCTCTGGTGACACAAACACACACACACACACACATATATAGAAAGTCCCCTACTCATTTTCTCACACTCTCTCACACTCACACACACACACACGCACATCTCCATCCTCACATCAAAGCGTCATGACTACAGGGCTCGGAAAGGCTAAATACCGTTTACCTTCAACGCTACTGACTGATCGGCTTCCTCTGCAGTCACACACCACCGGAAACACACACACACACACACACACACACACACACACACACATACATACACACGCGCACACGGATGAAACTTGTGTTTTTCAACTGAATGCCCCACTTCCAGCTATGAGAGAAAAGTGCGCGTGCGTCTGTGTGTGCGTTTGCACCTGTCTCTGTGTCACCTCACGCAGCAAGGTGTCCAGTTCCTCTGGTCATGGTCAGAGGTCACCGCGTAGGTGTTGTGTACTGCGACACCACGCGTCCCCTGGGAGCGATCGGCTTACCCGTGTTTACATCTGAGGGCGTCTGGTCCTTCACTTCACAGACACAAAAAACAGCATTATGCTTCAAACAAGTACATATTTCTGACTGAAGAGGATATCCATCACATCATTAGTACTTCTCCACATTATGAATCCAATTTTTAATAACACGGCGGATGATAAAGGTTAATTTATATAACACACAGCTGCAAAAGTGTGCAGAAATGGTGAGATGAGACTCAATTGAATAATTTAAATAACATGTAATGGGCATAATAGTTTCATCATATCAGACTGAACCAAGTCTGCTATTTATATAAATAGTTTTTAGCCACACATATTGTTTTGCGTCCTTGACTAAAAAAGTCCAAAGTCAAGGTCCTACTCAAGCCCAAAGTTTGTGGGGCGAGACCTAAACAGACCCTTCTGCACCCCTCAACAAACTTAATGGCATTTTGAGTTTTTAAACAGATTAACAAATTATTTTACCAAAATAATGAATAACTTTGAAATACATTTTTAAAATATTTAAAAGCTTTATAGAATTTTTACAATATTCAAAAGCAGACTTGGTGTGTTTTTCCTGTGATGCAATTGTCATATCGGAGCTGAATGTCTCGCATGTTTCCATTCATTTTTTGTTGATCCCGAATTGTCAGGGTTATTTACTGTTCTCTCTAGGACTGATTCAGAGTATTGTCTATTCATTGTCTGGAAAATGAAGAGTGTTTATAACATAATTTTCCAGTCGTCCCGATACAAAAGGCTTGACTCATTTCCACACTTTTGATCGACAGATTAATAACATGATCTAGAGATTCATTTAAAATATGCATTTTAAGTTCTCCATTTTTACCGTTACACAATAATAACATCTAAGTGAATCTAAGTTTAGCTTGCAGACGTGATGACCACAGCTATTGTTGCTGCTGCTTCTCAGGAACAATAGTCAGTCTGTGAATATTGACTTTGTTTGTGTTTATGTCTGCTGTCATACAGTAAAGTCCTGTCTGCTCCACTGTGCAGGAGAGATCCTGTTACGGTTCATCCTGCATCTACTGTATCAGTTCTCTTTTGTGTCCACAGTCCTGAAATGTGTCAGCGTGGTCACATGGACATGGACCCGATGAACCTGCAGAAAGAGAGGGCGACTCCAATTCAAATGATAAAAGTAAAAACGACGTGTCCCGGAGAAGACGGCCGTAGCATAACGTCACGTTAATGATCCCGGTGAGAAAATGAAGCGACTGGAGCAGCCAGTGGTTTTCAGTGAATCAGCTGGCCAACAGTCGCCAGTGGGCTCCCACAGGGTTTCACCACAATATCACAAGTTCAAATCTAACCCATGACCCGATCATCCGCATGTCTCTCTGCACCATATAAATGCTTTGCGAATGCCAAACATCTACTCAATACCATGTATCAGTAATAACAATAATCTTAACTTCTTTTATGAGGCAAAAAAAAAAAAAATTTAATGCTTTACATGAAACCATTGAAAATACACAGATCAGATGTAAATGAGATGAATTATTAACAAATTAAACTAAAGGTAAGAATGCAACAAAAGTACAGAAAGACACAGGATATAAAACAATTTAAGACATAATTTGTGATATTCTATATTTTTCTTATTGTTTACAACTTCCATGAAAGTACCAAAGCCATTACCCTAACCCTAACCGTGTCGACTGTGTGTCAACACCCTGATATACGGCACACACCAGTGAGCCACACTGTTGTACTGGGTGCCAAGTTTCTATTTATCTGCTTGGAGCGTCAGCAGAAAGGTTGTTCCAGGTTCAAGATGTCTGGTCTCCTCTGGTTTGCTGCCTCGACCCGGACACGGCTATCGGGGAGCTGTCAGAGGATCTGAGTTGGAAATACAGTCAGGACCCGTTCCCACATGTGTCTAGTTCGATGAGGCACTTTAAGTTATCTCTGTAATGACTAGACATGATCTAAACACGGAAAACTTCCAGATTGGATGTGACATAGTGAGGAAATGATCGGTTCATTGTCAAAAGCAGGCAAAGACTTCCAACATGGCTGCCAGAAGGCGTGTCACCGCACACGCAGGGCGACCAGTAATGGAGTACGGATACAGTGCCTGTACATTTTGTGAGTCCCAGGTTGAGGATTTGGGTCAAATGTCAGAGTGTGAACTCCGAGTCGTGTCATGAGACAAACCACTCTGACCTTACGTGCTTATGTTTGTATGTCGGCTGTTTGCGCTCACACACACACAAACACACACAGCCGGTGGAACTCAGACCAGACAGCGCTGTAGGAAATGGCTGGCTGACTGCCTTTTATTTTGTAAACATGTTGATGTTTCCACCGGCCAATCAGAGTGCAGGTCTAAAACACACAGACGCACAGGCAGGTCGTTGCTTGCTGTAGTCACGCACGCGCACACACACGCACGCACATTGCCAGATCAAATGGTACAAACACACGTTGGTGACCGAGACTTCAAGTCATTCTGATATTTAAAACTTACAAACCCATCTCTCTCTCTCTCATACGAAGACACTCACGTTCGTACAACTAGCCACCGGTTGTTCCCTGAAATCAAACCAAGGCCCTCAGGACAAAACAACACACATCTGCTATAAAAGCACAACAGACAAACTACTAGTTTTGGTGATACAGTATAAATTATTTTAAATGCATCTGCATTATAGTTTGCCCTCACATGACTTTCTCAAGCTGCTAATCATCATGTATAATTACACCTTTACACCAATTACCCCCCCCCCCATTAATCAGCACTGTAATGTTCATTTGGTTTCGGTGAAAAGAAAAAGAAGTCAAAGTTCAGACACGGTGACAGGCAGAAAACGTCCAAAATAACAAACAGTAACACAAATTATTTTTTTGTCTCTTCCAAAAAGTTTAAATAGCAAAACACAGCCTTGCACGTCAAGAAAACGGCCACACCTTTTTTGTGTGTGAAACCACGCACCAGCGGTGGAATACGGCTATGCCGGTGGAGGCACTGCACCCAGACTGAGCTCCGCACTGACCTGTTTTACAGAAGCTCCACAAATTCAGCCATATTTTCTGATTCACTCCCTCCTGTGACTTTAAGGCGAAAACAATCGAGTCTCAAGTTTTGACCTGATGAAAGTTATAATGTCTATACGTTGAAAGGGCCCGTTCTCAGCTATATGAAAAGAAAATACCATTAACAGCTTCGTAGGGAAAATGTCGCTGGTTGTCTGTTGTCTGGTTACTTTACAGATCCAGATGTTACACTTAAAACATATCTGCTTCAAAGCTACGATAACTTGTTAGACTAAACTGCACTGAAATACATAAAGAAATATATAAATGCTTTTATATAAAAAATTCCTCACAACTGTATGACCAGACTGTGATTTAAAAAAAAAAACAGGAAAGAAAAATTGCTAAAACATGAAAGAAAAAACGGCAACAAGGACACAGCAAATACAAAAACACTGATATAAAAATATTAACTATTGACAGAAGAATTACACGTCACAGCTAAAGCTGTCGCTGTGTCCTTTATTTTATATATATATATATATGCTTTTACTTAAATAATACTTAACTTGTAATTGCATATTAGTATATCGCAGCGTTGCTACTTTAACAGTACTTGAGCCAGCGAATCGAGAACTTCCACCTCTGAGCGGCAGTGACAAAACATATCATCTAAAGCAACATTGGCTTTCAAGTTGGATATTTACCTATTCAACAAACATTTATCCTATTAGTTAGCCAAGCTCGCTATATTAATCATATTAACCATCCACTTCCTATACTTCAAGCTACAACCCGATCCGTTCAGCTATGCCATGGTGAGGCTAAAGGAGGTGGAGAGCGGCAATGGCGGTCGTTGCTAGGGGCCAGAAGGAGACTCAGCACACCCAAAGGTATCGTGACAAGGGTTTCACTTATCATCTCTCATGCGCAGAGATGATTAGATCAGTGTAATAATCCACGAAACGCTGTGGGTAAGGCAGTTTCAAGTTATCCTGCTGTTGATCCTTCTCGTGTCAGATCAGTCTATAAAAATATATTTTACCTCACAATTAAGGGCAAAAAAGACGCACAACCACAATGATAATCAAAACCAGCGTTGCATAACTCCTGTGAACCTGTGCGCACCCGTGTGTGTGTGTGTGTGTGTGTGCGTGCATCCACCCACAACCAGGGACCATCCTACTGTACCTGGAAATTACAGGGAGCAGTGTGTGTCTCTGTCATAACAAACAGCGCATCAGTTTGTCATGTTACCTAATATAGAATGTTATGTAAGTGGTTTCACTTTGTTAGCTCCTAAGATCATCAACCTATTCTAACCTATCGGATTCAGTTGCTCAGATCCTATCGATCTCTAGTTCTTTCTGAACCCCGGTTCTGGTTCTTGTCATATTTTTAAAAAACATTGTCGAAAGCTTAGACTTGCTCTCAGCAAATCTGGGCAGCGGTCACATCGGAAACCTTGAAAGTGATGTGTACCTCAGTGATTTCTCCTCCCCTCTTAGATTAAATACCAGTGGGTGGTCAGCAAGAGGAACCTCTAACGTTGCTGCACTGGGCTGTTGATCATAAATAAAGAGTGTCACAGTGCAGGTAAAGGATTTGTTGTTGAACCTTTTTTTTTGGCCACTAGGGGCCAGTGAAAAGAACTTGTGAAAACAATGCTGACAAATCACCTTTTAAGTCGACATAGAAGCAGCTGGTTATCAGCGCATTCAGCATTTACGGAGCGACATTATCAATAATGTCCACTAGCTCGGGTTTTCTCTTCTACCACCTCCTGAGGGGAAATATCTGGATCTTCAGCTGCTAAACGCTCCATCGTGTTCACCGGCTGGTCTCTAACCGTGTCGGTCCGCTGCTTGGTGCCGAGCACCTAGTGTACAGTGTTGCTTTACAGCAAGAGCGGTGAGAGTGAACCAAAACACTAAAGTTGTGGTCTGAAGAAAAAAAACAAAAAACAATGAGCTGAAATTTGCTACAAAGCTCTGTAAAGTTCACATCGTCCCATCGTCTTCCCATCGAACAAGAAGGGGCGCAGGCTTTACCTGGGCACAACTCGCTTTCCGCAGTGGTTTCAGTTCTTTTAAGTTAACAAATAAGCACAGAGAGGAACTTAACCAATATACTTAAGGGACGAGCGTTGTCATACATCGTCCATCCCTGTCCCAATGAAGGAGTTCTTTGCGCGCCACTCTCCTCTCTTCTTCCTCTCCTTTCTTAGGTGAGACAATAGGCTAGCAAGTATCCAGTCTTTATGCTAAACAGGACACGCTACCGCTTCCCAACTTGTATCAAAATATGAGGTCAGTTCGGGAAATGAGCATATTTCCTGAAATGATATTCCTATAAGAATTGGAATCAATAGTCATAATCGAAATCAGAGAACTGTAAATATCGACCTTATCACTGTATCATTTGGCGTCGTATTATTGTTTTGCGTGCAGGGGTCAGTTCAAAATTGGGACCTATGCAGAGAGTTTATTCAGACATTGGTCAAATTAAAAAGATGATATCAACGCCCAAGTTGACGTTAAGCATCATATCCTGTAGTTTGACTGGAGCTTTTGTGTGCATCTCTGATTGTACATTACTTAACTCGGCATGTGTTTACAGCAAGACTGTGTGTGTGTCACAGCGGAGACTTATGTCCCTCTCTGCTCTGTTGTGTTTCGGCGTGTGTCCTTGGTGGGAGATGAGTTGCGCGAAAAGGGGGATTTCAGCCCAATCCTGCTCGTGACTGGCAACCTGTAAATCACTCAGCAGTTTTGGCCCTGGGGGTCACGGCAAAATCAGGACTGACAGATTAGATGAAAACCCACTCTCTCTACCCGCCTCTCTTTATCGGTATCAGTGTAGACACGGAGGTGTGCGTGAGCGAGAGAGGGGTGGCAAAATGACATGAGCGGTGAGAGAGAAGGATGAAGAAATTACCAATAGTGGGAAGACAGAGAGAAATAGGAGGGAGGATGGAGTGAGCAGAGTGAAAGGAGTAAGTAAACTGACAAAGAGTAAAGAGAGGGATAAGGTGGAGGGGAAAGGTGAGAGAGGATGGAGGAGGGAAGGGAGAACGGAATGAATAGGAAAGAGAAATGGTGAAAATATGACAAGGAAAAGGACAGAGTGAAGGAGCAAGAGAAGGTGTAGAGACTATAAGACGACTGATTACAGAAGAGGTCACACACACGCATGCTCACTCACGTCTTATTCAATGCCCATCATCCCTTCCCCCTTTAATTCAACGGCTTCCATGGACATGAATTGTTGTTTTCAAAAGCTGCATAATAAACGGTCATTAAAACAAGACTCTACACCCATGCTAAAGCCATGCTAGCGGTTTTGTGAGATCCTACTAAGGCAGCGTGGTGCACTGAGCTAAATGCTAACGTCCGCGTGAAAACACGGCTACAGTGACAATGCTAGCACCGTCAACAATCGACCAACGGACGACATTGGCATCCCTGGAACAACTAGCATGGCTAAACATGTTGAATGTAGAAAAAAAACACAACCACATAATTTAATTGTGTATATTGCAATTTGACTAATTGCGACCTTGTTAAAGCGTTTTCCAAAGTACACTATCATCTAAGATGGGTCCTGCAGTATTTTCACCATCTTGTTGCACTGTCTTGTCAAAATCTGCTTTTAAAACCTTAATTACTTTTTTGGATGCTAAATAAACTTGATCAGCTAAATGAAATTTACTCAGACAAACTGTTGTCTCGACAAATGATGATACAGCCATGTATAATTTGATGTGTGCACTGTTCTTGATTGGAATTTAGAGGCAAAAATAGGAAACCAGTGCATATTTTTGTCCACAGGGGTCACCAAACAGAATTACGTAACTCTGGTATCCTATGCAGAATTTAAAATCAAATATGTGGTGTTCTCTGCATTCTCTCCAGTCCTGCATTCTCTGTGCTAGCATCTCCTTTAAAGCCCCACCAATCAATGTTTTTATATCACCAGTGAATTCGACAGTTCACGGTGACAAACTCACTGAGAATTTGCCCCAAATCTGCGGCTACACAGAGCTTTTTAGGCTCTTTAGCTCATTGTTTTGGTTTTATGGCACATTGACTGTGTGGTTTCATCTCAGTTCTCTCAACAAACTTGTTTCCAGCCGCAGCAGGCAGCTCTGTAAGCTCTGTAAAAAAAAAAAAAAAAAAAAAACACTGTGTGGTACTTGCCCGGCACTAAATCGCAGACAGAGTTAATGAACGTAATTAGTTAAAGAGCCAAATATTTTATTTCAGAGTTGGATCTCAGAGATACTGTGTTTAACCTCCAGAGAAGCAAAGGGTGACAAAGAGGTCTTTACCTTCTGTTTCACCTGATCAACAGTGTGTTTTCTTGACTTCCAGTCCTCCTGCTGGTGGCTTGTTTACATCTTTACGCTCTGTGTTTCCAGGTGTGGCTACCAGGGAAAGCCCTGTTGATGCCAGTAGCCCGTGGCTCTCGATATCAGCTGTCAGACAGACTGACTCACCCATGTGCATGTCTGACTATTAATGACTAACACACACACACACACACACACACACACACACACACACACACATGCACGCACACGCGCAGGGATGCAAGGTAAACACATAGCTGCACCCATGAGTGGAGAAATTATTTACTAAGTGCTGTACACTGAAGAACACACACACACACACACACACACACACGTACATACAGAGATCGAGGGCATTCCCATGTGTGGGTGACTCAGCGTCTGCGAACGACAGACACAGACTGAGAAACCAGCGGTGGTTGCTGGTTCCAATCCCTGCAGAATGTGAGAGAACACGGCGTACCACTGATTCCACATGCCGTTTGCTGTTTAAGCTTTATTTTCCCAAGCACGCTTTTGCTCATTGTCAGACACTTTAACACCACCCTGCTGCACATTCTTCTGTCTCTGAGACTGCAGAGTTTGCTACTGTAAGACAGAACTCAAACCGGACTGTCAAACAATAAATAGTCGTGTTGTTGCAGAGAATACCCTTTAATTTATGGGCTCTGTAATTTCCACTGTATATAAATTGGAAAATAGAGACAATGCCCTCTTTCAGTACACAGACAAAGTACCTACACTCATTAATTTGTATTCTTTATTTTGTATTCTTTAGAAAGACGAAGTTATGTGGTCAGCCTTCAACTAGAGTTGGGGAGCTTTAAAAGTAATCACTGATTTCCAAAAGCGTTCCGTCGAAAGAACTACTTATATCTCAATGACCAGAAAATGTTCTATTTCAAATTAGGGGTTATGGTTCTCAAGACTCAGATGACCAAGTTTCACTGAACACACCCTGCAAAAACCGCCCCCACTCACGGCTACAGTGTATTATCTCACAAACACAGGGTAACAAAAAAAAAAAAATGAAGATGGCCCATTATTCCCCCCGTGATGCCACATTTTTTTTTTTTCTACAGTAAAAGAATGAAAAACAATGGCCTCCGGATAAGAAGAAAATCTAAAAGCCTGGTATATTCTGGAAAATTTTAAACCTCTGCTTTACAGGTGAACGTACACATCATTTAACAGACAGTATTTACTCCTGTGATTCACTACACAAGAATGAATGGCATGGGAGAAGCTGCAGTGTCTCTACTGAATTAGAAGCTGAAATATTTTCAGGCCTTGTACAATGAGCCTGACCTGCTGAGTCATTCTCAGTTGTTTTCAATAACAGCGTTACTTACTCGTCTTAAATGTAGAAATATAACAATGGAAACAGTGGTTTCAACCAGAGGACAGGTAGCAGGAAACTTGGTCTGATTAATAACAAGAGAGAAACCAAGATATGGAAAGTATTTTTTCATTTCAAGATTTGAGAAATCAAAGGAAGAAGAAGGCAAGGCTGCCAACCTTCCCATAAAATATACTAGAAATTGCCTTTTTTTGACAGTAAATGGATAATATTTTATAATACTGTCAATGCAATCGAGGACATAATCTTAATATAATCCACTCTTAACAATGTTAAACTGTATTTATTTGTAAAGCACTTAGTGCTTCTCAAAGTACAGTTTAAATAAAAAATTAGTACAAAAAAATAGAAAACTGTATAAATAATTAAAAAACCTTAAATTGGACAAGATTAGAATAGGTAAAACAAATACCAGTCATCAAATTAACAACAAGTCCTCCAACCTAAACGGTCATACGGGGCATTAGTCCCTTTGGATATGAGCCGTAGGAGCATACCTGCGTTAGGCGTACGGGACCTTCGTCATCACGGTAACAATAATAAACGCGGTTCAGGTTGTGGAACCATCAGGGTTTGGTCGGGTTTAGGCCCAAAGACTAGTCGGTGAGGTTTAGGAAGAGGTCGTCGTTTGGGTTGAAACAAGTACTTCCTTCCTTCCTGACACTAATAAACACACGGTTAAGGTTGTGGAACGGTGATAGTTAAAAGACACAACGTTGCCTATTGGTTTGACACTGGAAACGAACAGCGGTCTCCAGTATGAAAGTTTTGTCGACCCCTCCATCCACCCCAACCGCCCCCCGACGTCGACTCTGTCGCTCTTTCTGCCCCTTGACTTCCCCCTTTGCTCCTCATGATTGCTGTGACTATATTACTCGCTATCTATGGGTTGTAATAAACAGCGTGCACAGACAGCCAATGGGCTCGGAGACAGTCCTCAAATGAACTGTTGCCTGGTACACAGAAGCGCGGTCGAGAAGCGTGTCGGGAAACGACGTCACACAAAAGAAAATAAAGACGCCCTGCACGCTGTCAACACTTGTCAAGTGAAACATTTCAGTAACAGAGAATATCTATTGTGTTCCAGGTATGTGACTCGTATTATCTGCCTCCTTTGATGATGATCCAGTGGTTCTTCTCAGCCAACGTACGGACTGGAGCACTGCTGCATGTAGCCTCAGAAGAAGACCTGCAGACGCTGCTCGGGACTGAAAACAACCCCGATACCTCCCTCGGCAATTTCGATTAAAAAATGATTTAATCTGTCTTTATTTACTGATAGTTACCATAGAAAATACTGGGGACTCTGGAACTGAACACAAGTCCAAGAAAATGCAGAAGAGACATTGCTATTGGAATAAAAATGGAAATACAAATTTTTTTTAAATGAGTTTAAAGGTTAAAGATTAATTATTGGCATTGGACATGGTAGTTTTAATTGTTTTGTTAATTGTTTATATAACAGGATTTATCATTAAGTATGAGGTCTATATCAAGGAAATTATAGGCACTAAAGGTGAAGCAAATTACATAGCATATAATATTATTTTTGGCAGTGAAAGAATTTAAAATGATTATTCATAAATACATTTTTTTTTTTTTAAATCAGCGCGCTCACTGATAAAGATACATGTTATATGATGTGTTTGTCACTGAGCTTTCATTGTTGCGGGTCTGAAACCCTTACATAATGCTACCATACTGTAAGTCTTGATATAAACAAAGTCACATTTGATTTCAGCTGACGGGCAAAGTGGTGCTACTGAACAGTAGTAATGCCAGTGGCTGTCATGAGGGGGGGAGTGTGTGACAGGGCAGGTTAAGTATTGTGTCCGAGTTCCTGTGCGTGCATGCCCAAACACCTGTGAGTGTGTGTGTGTGTGTGTGTGTGTGTGTGTGTGTGTGTGCGCGGGCACGCGTTCCCACTCATTCATTCATTTATTCACTCATTCCTGTCCCTGCTGCTGCTGCAGGTGCTTCATTCAGCTCGGCCCCCTTCGCTCATAAAAACAGGCCCTGGTGGAAAAACAAAAGGAAGGATGTTGCACTTCAGCGCAGCAAAGAATGGATGCATTGTGTCGTCACAACGGCACATCCACCGCGCATTTCTCACACTTTTCATTTTAAAGTGGACTTGAGGCTCGGGCTCACAATGTTGGGAAGCGATCGCTGAGTTCATTTCCACAGTGTGCAGCGTCTCTGTTTTGGAAAGACACAAATCCTGACCCACATTTGACATCAGTCGGCAGCTGGAAACATGTGGCACAGGGAGCTGCCGGTTTTCACTCCCATTCACTACCCCATCATTGTTGTTGCAGTGTTGTTGCTGTTGATCCACGGTCCCAGCCAGCGGGTCGCAGGATCTGGTCTTACATAATGCAGGGATTTATCGTGGTGTGATATTTTGTGGTACGAAAGATGAGAGGATATGAATTGCGGAGCGGGGAAATGGCCGCGGAAGAGAGGAGCATCTTCTCGGATGGTCAGAGGGTTGGTGTTCTCCATCTCGTCAGTATAGTCACCTGCACTGTATCTTTCAATTCTGTTTTTCATACCAGTCAAATGTGCATTGAAATCTTTCTCCGGTTCCCCTCTTTAGCCTCTACACCCTGGTTTCCAGTCTCTCTTTAAAAATCGGGTTAAGGCCTTTTAGCCCGGGTTTGAATTCAAGGTTGATCGAGCTTTCGCTTTGGAACAGACCTCTGTTCAGCACTCAACCATAGATTCAAACACGTTATTATAGATTTTATAGACCTGTTGTTTGCAGCTCTGTCATGGATTTAATTTTTTTCATTTTTAATATACCAGCTTCATATTCCTAGGTGAGAGCTTTTAGTATACCTTGTTTTTTTCTTCTACTCTTGTTATGATGTTGTTCTTGTTTTTGCGTTTCATTTCGCCTGAGACTCGAAAACACCTCTTCCCCCTCGTGGTGTACAAATTTAAAAAAGATTTATATCTCTCTCTAAAGTTAAGTCGATCTATACACATATGCTTCTATAACAAATGGTGAATCTTTAAAACACTGATGTACATTGTAGCGGACAGTTTTCTGAGGAGTAATTCACCCTTTTTGGTCAAACTTTGTCCAAAAACACAGGCGTAAAGGAGACCATTATATAACGAGAAAGTCTCAGCAGCCATTGCTGCGTCCATTCACCACCCAAGTCTTCTTGAGAAAGACATGTTCGTAATAGATAGCCATCTGAGAGCCCGATGGGTAAACAGTTCCACGGATTTAAGTGCTGTAATATGTCAGTAATGACTCCACATTGAGCCACACAGAGGCTCTGAATGACTCACAAACAAACACACGGTGTAACTGTTACCTAACATCACCTGCGAGCATATTTACTTTGTCCTTCGATTCTTATGAAATCCCTCATGGATGTCCCAACCGTAGCTCAGGTGCGTCCTGTTAATCCCTCCGGTCTCCCTTTCTCCACACCCTGGGACACTCATGACCACACCGCCCGCCCCTTAACCCCAGCCTCAGTCACCTCGCCCTGGCCTGACCGCAGCTCCAGCCCCCGGCTCGGCAGCCTCGGGGCTGCAGGACTGCCAATCCCGCAGCCACAGGTATGCTAGTTTAAGTCGTGCTGAAATTAGAATAGCCTTGAGGATTACCCTGTGATGAAACTGTGGTTTGAAGAGGTATTAGGGTATTTCTAGTGTTTTAACCCCCTTTCTTTTTGATCCGCGAGGATTGTTTTTGAGTGCTTTTAACTTGCTGGTGTGCAGAGTGAGTCGTGCGCGGACACCACGTGGAAAGCAACACTAGGAGTTAGCTAACCAGGGCATTGTTGTCACTTGATTGTTAGCAGTGGTGTGATTTCTCTTTACATGACTGATGAGCTGTCTCATACACAAATACACTCACTGACTAACACTCACACACACAAACAGAAAAAAAAAAAAATTATTCACCAGGTATTTAAAGAAGCCGTTCTTTTGGAATCACATGTCAGGTGACACCTTTTGAAGCTAGTCGTGTCACTGATAGTGTTTTTACTTATTTCTCCAATTGTACAACATTTATAACTACATACATTAGTCTATATTTTTCTGAGCAGATTTTTATACTTCTTTTTATGATTTCCCTTTTGTAAAACCTGAACGTTTACTCTGCTGAATGTCACTATGAAATATTGCACTTTAATTTAATTACATTTAAAAAAAACAAACAGGAAATTATATTATTTTTCAGCCTCTTAGAAAAAAAGAACTGATAGAAACTCCGTTAGAGACAGTGCGGTAAAATAATCTTAACTCAAAGGCCCACTTACGAACTTTTAATCATATCTTACAGCTTTCATCAGCAATGGTCATCCAGGTCAATGCTGTGAAGGGTTTTGGTCTGGTGTTTATAAAATTTAATCACGAGGTCAATGACGCCCGACCGATTTGCTGATGAAGGCCTTGTATGTGTGGTTGAAAGCTCAGGAGAGAAGGCCAGGGCTCAGCTTAACGTGGGGCTGGACTATTGCTCCTTATAGGGGACACGATCAGAAAATAAACATACAACAAAAAGTAGATTTTGGGTGAACGTGATGTCGCCACCATATTCATACAAACACACATCACACACCAACATGTAAGCCATTTGACTTAACATGAAATAAATCAGACGAGAACACATACGGATGCATGGAGGGATGGTGACGGCAGATCTGTGGTAATGACAGAGCAGTTGGTTAGCAGGATCTGCTCTGTCCCGCCATCCTCCTTCATCCACAGCCTTGGCTCAGATCGACTGCGTTCGTGTGTGTGTGTGTGTGTGTTGACTGTCTTTGTAGTACCAGTTTTAGTTTTAGATCTTTACAGAGATGACATTTTTGGAAAGTGTGGACATTTTGTCCGGTCCTCACTTCTTCAAAGAGCTTGTTAGAGCATTAAGACTCAGTTATAGGGTTAAAGGCTTGGACTGGATTAAGGTTAAGGGGCTAGGGAACGCATTTTGTCAGAAGGGGTCCCCACGACTACGGAATCAGAAACGTGTTTCCGTGTGTATGTGGTAGGTTGTCTGATTTTTTTCCTTTCTACTTCTCTGCTTTGAAGTTTCAGTAAAATTATCCCACTTCTCTGCTGCAACAAGACACACAAACGCACGCACACAGATGTTGTGAACATACTCATTAATCAGGCCGATCAAAAAGACGTGTACACGTACGCACACTCACGCGTGCACACCCACATGTGCACAAAACTCATCCATCATGCAGTAGAAAGAGTGCGCAGGCACACAACAGAAACTCTGTGTGTGTGTGTGTGTGTGTGTGTGTGTGTAATAAACAGGCCTATAAATAACAAGAGAGGAGGATACACACAACATTTTTGTTGTGGTTTGATGTTTTGTCGCTGGAGGATCCTGCAGACACACAAACATCCCCAACAGTAATTACAGTCTCCGCGGACACTGACGACTGATGAGCCTCCTCTCGGCCAATCGCAGGCTGAGGAGGGGACAGGGACTTTCTGACTCTTCCTGCCCGATGTGGATCTACATCCTGAACAGTCTGTGCGCAGCCAGGAAATGAAAATCCTCTTTGCGAAATCTGCTGTGGTAACCAGATTTCTCTTAATCTCTCGTCTAAATGAACAATTAAACGCAGAAGTGTTTTTCCAAGAGCCCCTGACTTGGCACAAAACGATAATCCTCCTCGTCATTGCTTCAGACGCATCTTCATCGACAGAGTTATTGACATCAGAAGGTGCTCTGTGGTATCATCATATCGTATCAACGTGACAATAAACAAACCTCTTCCTCCTCTTGTCGGTGTTAATTCATACACTGCTAGCGACCCAAAATGAGGCCAAACAAGAAAACACAACATTGCCTGCAAATCCATGCTGACACCAGGAAATGATTTACAGCGAACAGTTTGAGGGCGTAGCTGAAGAAACTGAACGAATCAGACAAGGTGTGGTATGGCCTCGGGTCTCCACATCGGGTCTCAAACCTGCTTCAGACCTGCAAGCAACTCACGACAGGGGGAGGATCAAGGAAGAAGGAGGTCTGGCTGATAGCAGACCGACGCATCACTGTCCCGGCGCGAACGAGGTTGACGTGAACTTGATGGAGGAGAGAGTGAGAATGGGATACAGTGACCTGAGTTCTTTGCTTATGAAGGTAAACAGGAAACACACATGCAAGGCTGTGAGAAAAACTGGCCTTGAAGCTGCTGCTGTGTGTGTGTGTTAGTATTGTTGCCATGAGGCACCTGCTGCCATTCTTTTAACGCCCTCCCACAAAGACTCTTTGACTTGGGAGATACACAAACACAAACATGTGGATGTCCACACGTACACACACACTGTGCCACAGCAGTCGTCCCAAAAGGAGCTGGAGTTTTTCTACGGTGTCTCTCTAATGTCCAGTCATTCCCATAAAGACTGGAATCAGGGGCAAACTAAGAGCCCAGGAGAGAGAAATGCACCTTTCATCAACTCCAAAGCCGTTGGATTTACGTGTTGAATCTTGTTTGTTTACTGTGTGTATCTCACAACATGAAACTGGGGAAAGGGACACAGATGATTTCTTACACACTGCTGAGTTTTTCAAAGTGTAGTTCTCATTATTTTCACTAGATTGATGACACAGAAACATGTGCGCAGCACTGTACAAAATATACTGAAAAGGCTACATTTACGAGTATGAATTTATAAGCATGGGCCTATGAATGTACGTGTGTGTGTGTGTGTGTGTGTGTGTGTGTGTGTGTGTGTGTCTGCGCTCTGAATAGCTTTGAACAGGAAGTCTAAATTCAGCCTGGACCAGGAAGAAAAGTGTGTGAGAGGAACAAACAAATCAGGAAATCCTACCCCTCCACATCACACACACACACACACACACACACACACACACACACACACACACACACCGTTTCACGGATGCAGTGAAGGGTAAATCCATCTCCACTCACTTTTACCCTCTCTTCATTTGCAGACTGTACGCCTGCTGACACTTAATCTGTATCCAATCTATGTCATATTTACAGGTTTTCAATCTATTGTTTAGTTTTCTCCAGATGCAGCAATAACTCACCGACAAAAACACAGAAGCAAAAGCCTTTTCTGGGCCTCTGTGTGAGAGCTGCGGCGCTGTCGGACGACACAGACTTTGTTTTTAGGTCACAAAATCCTTAGCACATCCACTCAGACTCGATGTCGCAATAAAATGTCCAATTTCAATGTCAAAGAGAACCTGAGAAAGGCCAAGGCAGGTGAACGGTGTTACAGCTTCAGATTTTCAGATTGATTTTTCCCACCGTCCTGCATATGTTTAGCCAGGGGATTTCTGAGGGGAGTTTCTTTATCATGTGCAAAGGTGTCGTCAGACAGAAGCAAAGGTGCATTTTAGAGGCAGCACCGCTGCATATAAAATCAATGGAAAGATGCAATTAGACACAGACTTGGCCACATCTGTGGGTTGGAAAAGTTTCAGTTTGAGTGAAACATTGACCTCAGTCATGTTACTCTGGGGTTAGGAGGACACGGTGAGTTCTGGGATCAGTCAGAGCATGAGCTGTCAAAAAACACACAAACTCACACTCCCGTACCCATGGTGGGAGTATTTGTTTCTCACAGCAAACATCTGTACAGCTGCTACATTGGCTTTTGGCCCGAAACGCAGTTCAGCAGTCAAATTTGTTTGAAAATTCACTTTACTTTCTGTCCGAGCACACACTCCAAAGATAGAGGGTGACATGTGCTGTCTTTGAGCCAGATCGACTCGACTGTTCCAGGCAGCTTTTGTGCTCCATTCGTTTCCCTGTGGCACCGAAACCAAACGGCAGACTCTTGGAACAGCCAACATCATGTCGGCGTTATTTTTTTGTCACAGTGGCACCACCTGTGCTGAAATACGCGCAGTCTTTTCAAACCCGAAGACCCAACTAAGGCGGATTCGACGTGACGGGTCCACACGACCCAGGCAAGTTTTAAGAGTCTGCCGATATAATCACGTCCTAATGGGAACCGAAGGATGTCTACAAAAACAAAATGGCAAATTATACAGTACGTGATTTGCAAAACTATTGGTATGGTCGACCGTGCGTCCGGCGGGGCGGACTTACCGGGGCGACCCAACTCGAGTCAGGAGGCAGGTTCGAAACGGAAAAGAAAAACACGGGAACGTGGTCAGGTCCATGGACACGACATGAGTCGGATGATTCTGAACATGTTACCTGATGCACAGTGTGAACTCTGGATCATGGATGTAACGTGTTATGATGATATGTGTGAAAGGCTGAAAATCATTATCCTTAACTGAGCTTAACTAATAGCCCCCCCCCACACACACACACACACAGAGGAGGAAGTAGGATTGGGTTTTTCACTGAGGAAGTCTGCATGTGTGTGTGTGTGTGTGTGTGTGTGTGTGAGTGTATGTGAGTGAGACAGGTTCTCAGGCCAGCCGGTACTTCCTCCTCTTCCTCCTCCTCTTCTTCTTCTTTTGTCATTTGTTCCTCCTCCAGCTGGACTCCAGACAGGAAACAGATGCTCTCTCTCCCCCCTCTTCCCTCCTTCTCCCTTTTCTCTTTCTCCTGTCCTTTTTCATCTCTCTTCCTCCCTTTCTCTCCCACCCTCCATCTCTACTGCCATCTCTCTCTCTCTCTCTTCTCTTTCACTTCAACTCCTCTCCATCTCCACATCGCTTTACTCTCTGTATTTAATCTTGTCTCATGCTCTTCCTCCCTCCATCCCTCTCTGTCTGTCTCTCTCTTTTATATTCCCCGCTTCTTCCTCTCCAGTCTGCTTGGGTTGTGTTTTTATTTAATTTATCTGCCCTTTTTCTTCAGTCGATCTGTGTTACGCTCTTCCTTCACATGCAGCTTGTCTCAAGCGTCTCGATACGCTTTACAAATATATAAAGACAACAGAGAATGAAGCATATATGGTGGTGATACAGCAGATACCGTACATATAATAATGAGTTAATATTGTTTATTTACAGCAATATAAGTGATGAAAACTGTAAATGAGTCATTTGGCAGATACAGGGTGAGATTTAATTGTCACATCATCTCAAATTTCCTTTTTTTTGTGCAATTACTTTTTAAATATTTTTTCTTCAGTCTTTTGGGTTATACTCTGTAGTGATATGATAAAACTGAATATAGTCCAGTCAGTTGCGTTGACATTGAATAACAACAACAAATGTTGGCCAAAACATTTGTAAAGGTTAAGGTCTCGAGACATTTGCAAGTGGCAGTGGTTGGGGACCTGATACTGAGGGGCTAAACTAATCCAGTCTGGGGGCAACAATGGAAAGTCCTCAGTCACCTTTGTATATTATAGTACATTGTACAGTTTATTATGATACTGCTACATTAAAAAGTGTAGGAGTATCTTATGCAATGTTTTTTTTTGGTCTACAGTGTCAGCATCTCAAATCAGAATATACAGTCTGTTCCAGCAAAAATGCAGCTAATTGATTCTGAGAAAGAGAGAGAACGTGGACGAGAATGAGTTGAGCTAAAACAACCAGTCTGTATGTGTGTGTATGTGTCTGTATGTGTCTGTACGTCTCCGTGAGAGACAGTGTTTCTGGCATCGTGTCTCCACCTAGTGTCCGGGCTTAGTTTGCTCTGGTGTGCGCTCTCCGGGTTTCAATTTCACCTCGCTTTACAGACCTTTTTCTCGTCGCAGGAAAAGCGCAGGTGTAATAAACAGCAGTCATAATGGCCCAATAAGCCGTGCCAGTGGACACGCATGCACAAGATTAGGACCCTGGAGCTGGATACTTAAATGGGATGCCGTCGTGATGACTGTTATCATTTAAACCTGTGCTTTTCCTGCAATGACTTGCCAAACTGTCTGCTGAGAAAAGGCTCTATTGTCACATGTAATTACTTTTTTGTAAAGGGATATAACAACTACAAAATAATAAATAAGGGGAAAAGAGAAAAAAAAAATGCCAGTGTTCCTGGATGAGAAAGGAAACCATGCATTTCAAAGATAATTGTGTGGTCTATTATCTTGTTTACATGCTTACAATGTATAATTTCATACTGCATTCAACACAGTTTGATGTAGGTTGACAGGTTCTGCAGAAAATGTCGCCATTTGAATTTTCATACATGTGCAGAGGAAACCAGAGATCTATCTGGCAGTGGTTACAGACACATGACCCGTTCTCTCCTAACGCGCTGACAGTAGCGAGGTGCATTGACCAATTTGTTTTCTACTCATCGTGACATGACTTTACAGCCTGCGGAAAGTATTACACACACACAAAGCTCCGAGTGTGTGAGTGAACACGAGGGAAAAATACTGGGGAAAAAAGTTACATAAATTTCTCTTTGACTCTGGACAAGAAAAAGTGAAAAGAATGTGTCAAACTAGGCGGAAATTCAAATGATAATGAACCAGTTTCATAGATACTGAATTTTTTAAGTTAACTGCGTGAAAGAAAGAAAAAAACTGAGAAAAGGTTCAGAGAGCGGTAGAAGCCTCTTTTTTAATCCAAACGTCACCTGATGGATCAGTATATTTACACACGTTTTAGCAAAAAGTCACCATATTATGAATGAGCATAGTTGGTAGAATACGAGTAGCGCCTGTTTTCAATTCTGTGTCAGGCCGCAATATGTTTAAAAAGAATGTGATAATGACGAAAATGGCAATAGCGCTTACGAAACACAGAGATCTGAACTTTCAGGTATTTCCTGTTCCTCCTGGATTGGAACCGTTTTTCTCTCCGCTGCTGTGTTTACCGTGTCATCGTCCATCTCGCCACGTCTGTGCATGGAGGTCGGCTGAATTTGAAATTCTAATTGGTGGTGCTGGGACCATGTGTACGAATGTAGCATGTGGTTGTCTTCATAGCTGGTTAACTCCACGGATTTGACATTGAGCAGCTACTAAAAGGCTGTGGACAAACTCCTCACTGCTGAAAGAAATTTAGAAGCCCCCAGGTCACTTATATTTTTGCTGCCAAAGCAGACAAGTGTAAATGGACAAAACCCACTTGATCCATATGATGATGTGGATATTCGTGCCCATTATCAACTCAGGTGTTAGATCTCCTTGAAGTGGATCAGCTGTTTCCTTGAAGCACATTTTCATAAATTTGGCAACTAGACTGTGTTTGCAGCTTGTGTGTGTTAGTTTAAGCTAGCTAGCAACACATGCACAAACCACGTGTGATGGCCCGGGGCCTCCAGGCTTCCTGTGCAGCTCTAGCCTGTTTCCCTCAAGTAGGATCCTGGCTGGGCAGCTGAGCGATGTCGTGGCCTGGTAAAGCAGAGGTTCTGAAACAGCACCTCAAACCCCCCAAAAAGTGACAAAAGTGTATAATATTACACAAATATATACTGTAGACCTGCACCATGACCAGCAATATGACCAGTTAAGTCCCATGACGAGGAGCTCCAGTTGTTACTGTTGTTTTTCTCCAGACTCCTCTGCTTTTTTTGTTGTCTCTGTACGTTTATGAGTTGCACTCACAAAGGCAGGTTGCAACATCTCCGACCAAGACAGATGCTCGTCCACCCCAACCGGAGCCCACTCCCGTCTGCCTTCTGACCGTACGTACGTACAGAGAACTTTCTCCAGATCTAGTTCTGTAGTGATGAGCAGCCCAGTCAGCCTTTCTCCCTTTACAAGGTAAACTGAGGCCAGATAATATCTGTTTGTTTACAGCTGTGCGTTGCCTAAAGTGAACAAGGAACACAGAGTTCAGTACTGTGTGGGGGGTGTTTTCTGGTTTTATGATGCCGTGTAATCCTTCCAGTAAAACCAGTCCAGTGTAACTACTACAACTCAACTCAATCTGAATGAATCAGAGTTTCCAAGCTTCCTGCTCAAATGACCCCCCTCCTCTGCTCTCTCTCCTTCACACAAACACACAAACACACACACACACACACACACACACACACACACACACACACACACACACACACACACACACACACACACACACACACACACACACACACAGAGAGAGAGTCATGTCTCTTGAAGCCATCACAGCCTTCAGAGGAAGCGGCCTGGAGCTCACGGCTGCAGTGAATTATCATCCAGCGTGGCTGCTCTCTGCTGGAAGGCTGATCTGCTTCTGTCTTCCTGATCTTTCCTCTACTTTTAATTAATATTTTCCCCTTTTTTCTCTCTCTTCTTCTTCTTCTTCTTCTTCTTCTCCTCTTGTTGTCCCTCCTGCCGCCTTCACCTTGCCTCATTTTCCACGTCACGGTGTTCAAATGCTGCATGCACCGAGCGAGCCTCGGTTGCCCCTGAATGTCGCTGCAGACACATCAAAACATGAGAAAATGTCGAAAACATTTCACGCTAACTATAACCCTGTCATCTTATAATACGTTCAGCATGTTGTCTCCTTCTTGAAAATGAAAGCCAGTTGATTGCAATGTTTTACTCTGAGCGAAACACAGAGAGTGTTAACTCTAGGGCTACATTAGGACTGGCATCATCCTGCAGGTCAAAGAATTGTGTAAACGCTTATTTTCGGGCATGTATGTAAATGCATTTGTCTTACAGTAAAGCGTGTGATTACACTGTACAGAACCTAATTAATCCAAGAATCCCTTCGGTTTGTCTCTCTCTGGTCAACGTTCATATCAATGATCGGTGAAAGTTTCCCTCTCGAATTTTCTTGTTTCTCTTGTTGCGTGCGCCTACAAGGTCAGAAACCTGAAATTAAGCTGTGCTGTCATGTTCTGCTGGTCTCTCTGCCAAAAAAGTAACTCAGACGAAGGAGTGCAAACATTGCAATAAGTATATGGTTTGAGGTTGAGCCAAATCTCTTAAAAGTGGAGCGAGCAACTGGTTTTCCTTAAGGATTATAACAGAGGCTTGGGACTGGGACTTCATGCTGAACTTAGTCATGTTCCCATGTACGTCACCCGACACAAAACAATTGCTGCAGATGCAGAACCTTTCTGGATGCAGGACTCCAAATCCAAGTCTTAATGAGATCTTGGGGTCTAGGTTTTCCCACAGCTGAGGGAATGTAAAGTATTTTTTCGCTCGCATTCTTCGTCTGCACATCATCCTCATTTATACCAGTTTTTAAATAGTTTTTCCTAATATTTATTTTTCTTTTATTTAATTTATTGTCCACTGACAAATTTAGGTTGAGTGGCTGTGAGAACAAAAAGGTTTTCTCTCCCTCTCTCTCTCCTTCTCTCTCTCTCCCCTGGTGTCGAGGTTACCTGCTGGTCATCTCGGGGGCCGATCACAGCACTCATACATCACGTCTTTATTAGGAGGAAGTCATTAGGTTTCTGCGGCGACCCAGCCTTGACCCTGCCAAAGCTGCATTAAAAACCTGGACCCAGGGGTCAGGTCAGGGAGGTGGGGCTCAACCTACGCTTCAGCCAATCACAGATGACCTGGGCAAGCA
This sequence comes from Xiphias gladius, assembly GCF_016859285.1. Lineage (NCBI taxonomy): Eukaryota > Metazoa > Chordata > Actinopteri > Istiophoriformes > Xiphiidae > Xiphias > Xiphias gladius. The sequence goes on along the minus strand of NC_053421.1, from coordinate 27,339,668 downwards.
GCTAGCACCTTGGGACAGGTTCCAAGGTTTTGTGTATGTATGTATGCATGTGTGTTTGTCTGTGCGTGTGTGTGTGTGTGTGTCTGTCTGTTCTTCTGTTTTGCAGGTGAGCGCTGATGCTTTGTTATAAAATCCGAACTATTTGCAGTTTTCTCTCTACACAAAGCTCTGCCACCAAAAAACTGCCAGTCACAACATTCTGAATTCTCAACATTCTCAAGTCGTACTTACTCTTTCACTTTCTCTGCGCACGGTTCTGCTCTAACCACACGATAAAATTCCCTCTCCGCATGCAGGACTGAAGGAGGTGCCTCATTTTTTCCTTTCAGCTTTGGTTAGGAAATCTTCTGGGAACCGCTCAAAGCAAATGATTGCAGCCGAGTCCTCACAAACAAGGTCAATGTGATCTCAATGAGATATCAGTCCTCCTACACTCTGTGTAACCCTTTGGTGCTTAACTTGATATCTTGAGCTGAACAGTTCTCTAAGAAAGAAACGTATCAGCTGTAATTCTGATTTACACAGTGGCTCTACAGCCGTGTAAGTGGCACCGTTGGGCTGCATTTTGACACAGCAGTGCTTTGCGCTAAATGCTTATGTAAGCATGCTAACATGCTCAGAGTGAGAATGCTAACATACTCATGTTTACCGGGCAGGAAAGTTGCCAAGTTCATCAGCTTATCGTGGCGAGTTAGCATGCTAACATTTGCTACTTAGCACTGAACACAAAGTAAAGCTGAGGCTGATGGAAAAGTCACTAGTTGTGCGTGTATTTGGTCAAAAGCCAAATGATCTGACAACCTGAAAATTTAACCCGATGATGGCACTAGATGAAACGACAGGGGGCCACCGAACGATTCACAAATGTGAATTCAAAAACGTACCATATTTCATGGTATTGCGTGCCATGGTTGTTGAGACCTTTTCTCTCAAAAGCACAAATGTCAACCTCATGGTGGCACTTGATGAAAAGTCAGGGGAGTCTTTAGACTTCATCCTCTGGGGACCATGAAAGTCTATAGAACATTTAAAGGCAATGCATCCAGTAAATGTTATGATATTTCTCTCTTGACCAAAGCGGTGAACTGACCAACACATCAACCACAACCCTGTTTACTGGGAATTGTTTTCTCTATACAACTAAACTGCTACAGCAAATACATTTGGTTGGAAACCTGAATTAAGCGCCACATTTATTAATGGCAGCGGAGCAACCGCGCTGTCACACCAGAGTCCGGGGTGCACATCCAGAGTCTCGTCTGTGGTTAGGTCTGGGCAACTAAAGCACTTTGGTGAAGGTTTGGGAAAGAGCATGGTTTTGATTATATGTAAATAAAAACAACGTGTCTGAAATCACTGTGAACTTTTTCTGTATTAAAGCCGACCGCAATCTTTCCTGAACCTTAACCAAGTGCTGTGAGAGTCCAAACATAATCATAAAACTGCTTAATAATGCTGGATATTGTGCTGCAATATCAGATATCTTGTTGAAAAACCAATATACTTATTTTACTGATTTGTTCAGTATCAACATACTTGAAATAAATTAACAATATATCCTCATTATGTCGACAGAAAAATGCAATCTGTTCGCGATTATGTTCCGTACAAAACGCACTTGCTGGTGCAGTTCAGTTGGAAAGAAACAGAAGTTTTAGGAGACAGGGGATGGTAAAATGGGTAAGAGCTGCAGGGGAAAAGACAGAAGTCCAGAGAGGAAATAAAGAAAAAAACAAAGACCGGAGAAGTCACAGGTAAGAGTGAGCGCAACATGGCTGTGTGTTTGTGACACACTGATGTTCTGTATTTAAAATATAAATATGATATCAAATATAATATAATATAAGCTATAATGGTATTGTCCAAGTTGAGGATGCCTTCTGAGATATTGCTCTGTGTTTCAGCGAAGTGATTTTTGTAAACACACTGTTCAGTAGACCTCTTCTTTCACACACAGTCTTGATGGCAATTTATTTGCAGCTCGTAAATTACCTGCCTCCTTGACATAATCCACCCCGCCCTTGAGTCCCATTCGACTTTAAAATCAAACCTACGCCTCTGTGAAAACACGGCATTTCATAGTTTTACCATAAGCTAAATTGTAGGGCAGCTGAGACTAACCTGCTCTGGACCCTGACCCTTCACCCCCCGGGCTCCTTGTAGAGGTCGCGCGTCGGGGAGGTGCGGTTTTTTGTCTCGTGATGGTGGAACTGTTGACGTTGAGTGGCACACACTTTCGGTGGATGATCCGATGTTTCACCCATGGGTGGGGCAGCTGTGGGTGTCGGACTGACAGGAGGCATAATGTGGCGCCAGGCGTCCCCTTACCCTCCATCTCCCCTCTTCACCTCTCCTCTCAACTTCCTCTGCCCAGATTGCCTTTCTGGGGGTCAAAGGTCATTCATTAGGATGCCCCTCCATTCCTGATAATACACACATACTCACTCATATACATAGTGTGTGTGTGTGTGTGTGTGTGTGTGTGTGTGTGTGTGTGTGTGTGTGTGTGTGTGTGTGTGTGTGTGTGTGTGTGAGGGTTATAACCCACAGAGGACTCTGCCAAGGGGTTGAGAGGGCCGGAGAGGGCTGACAGCTACCATCAGTCTTTATACAACCCCCCAAAACCATCTCTGTCACACACACGCACACACACACACACACACACACACACACATGTCAGCCCCAGGGGCATTAGTGTCCTCATTTTGCCCCCAAAGAGAGTTGCACTGACCGGTCACAGTGCTGACAGAAAATGTGACGCTCCGTCGGCTCAGCGCTGACTGCCTCCATCTTTTACACTGATCAGCTGTTGGCTAATGTTGACCTCTCACAGTGATACTCACCAATCAGTAAAAATCTGCCTTCCAAGTATTGAACAGGAGGCTCGAAGGGTGACCGTAAAGAGGTTGGAGTTTTGTCTTTTCGGAGCAAGGAGGCTGCAGTCAGCTCGGACTCACAGGGGCCACAGTTGATGGTCAGAGAGACTGGTAGCACTGGGTGGCTCCCAGTAGGAATGCACTGACATGTGAGTATTAGGGCGGTGCTGCTGGAAACAAGCTCACTGTTTGTCCTCAGTGAGTCTTTACCAGGTGAACAAAGGTAAAAATGTGTTCAACTACAGACGGAAACTGGATTTTTTTCTTCCTGAGATAAGAGCAGGTTTCAGTATGTTTGAAAATATGTTGCTATTACTGTTCAGTCAGCAAACCCCCCACGCCCCAGACATACTGTTGGTTCTGTTTCTTCTAAACTGTCTGCTCCCCTTGTACTCTGGTTCAAACAGGAGTCAAATCAGGTTTGATCAAAAAAGGAATTTATTATTTTTGTTAGTCAGCGTCTGCTCATAGGAGGAGGAGAGGATGCAGAGTAGGTCACCAAATCATCGGCTTTATTTTACTGGGCTGATTAAAGGCAAATTTATTTTCAGTTTCTCACCAAGCACTTTATTTTTTCTGCCTTTAAATGAAAAAATCTGTGACCCCTCCTGAAAAGATTCCTCCAACGCTGAAGAGCTTTGTCTCACTGTGAGGACAATCTTAAACACACATAGACCTTTTTTATCTCTTTTTTTTTTTTTTTTTTTAATGTTCGACATCATTACATAGATCCCTGTTTATCCACTGAACTCCAAAGTTGCATTTTGTGAAATATGCTTATTCACTTTCTTGCCAAGATTTAGATGAGCGGATCAGTATCGGTCTCATTTCAATCTCATATTTGCAAGACTTCAAACCAAAGTGTTGAGATGAACCTCATGGTGATTACATGACTCCATGAAGTCGCTGCCTCCGACCAAGAAACGGTCCAGCACACAAGCCCACATAAACTACAAGTCGACGTTGTTGCGCTTCACCTTTCGCTCAGACGAACAACCGAGGCAAAACGAACGCGATGTAACTTGTTAGTTAGAAAGGTGTCAGGCTAGCCGTTTCCCCCTGCTCTCAGTCTTTACGCTGAGCTCAATATGAAGCTTGGCTCCAGCTTCATATTGAACAGACATAAGAGTGGGTTAAATCTTCTCATCGAGCTTTGGTCTCATCCAGGGACGATTTTTCTGATCAAACCCCGGATCACACCATAGACTCTCGGTCAACACCATTAATAATCACTGTAACATTAATATAATCCTAAAACCTTCACTAGACCACACTCTATATCACTAAAATTTTCCTGAACTGAATTGGGCTTACTTCTTTACCGTCATTCATAAGCCTCCCATCGACATGGCTTCCCGCCTTGCTTGCTGTCCACTTCCAGAAAGTAATGACTCTTCGGTCCCATATTACTGTAAATCACCATGGATTGCAGTCTGACTGAACCTCGAATGATCCAGGATCCAGGATGGTTTAGGATAGTTTTTTCCGTATATTCGGGAAAATCCTCAGTCTTGCCATTAGATCCGGAAGGTTTTTTTGGCGAAGCCAGACTGAGTCGATTGCTGAGAAACTGAATGCGTTTCTCTACAAACGCTTTGGGCTTTGAGATTCAAAGTAAGTTCTGCTCATCATGACTAGTTAGTCATTACGCACATGAAGAGAGATGAAAAATATTTATGTTTGCCTGGCCTACTCCAAGTAAACATATAAAAGAGCCCACACACACCCACATACACACACACACACACACACACACACAAGCAAACAGTGCGTGTTGTTTAGATCTAAGGGCGAGACTTTCTCTTTCTTTCACTCCTTCATGCAGAAAATACAAACACACGCAAATCCCCTGGCAGTCAGGAAATTCATCAGAACAGTGACTGATTTAAGTTCCAGTGAAAATCCGCCCACGCTATGAATCTTCTTCTCTGGTGAGCATGAATACCAAAATGAAATTCCATGCTGATCTGATAAGTGGTTGTATAGATTTATTATTTTCTGGACCAAAGTGCGTGACAAACAGACTGATCAGTGATGGGCCGATTTGAATTTTGTCAGTTTTAACAACTTAAAGATAGAGGATTTGAAGCCAAAGGCATTTGAAGAACAAAATATGAACAAAGACGATGAACCTGAAACTTGATGCCAGTTTAGGAGCGGCTCAAGTTGCAGTTCCTCAAATGGCCACTGGAAAAATCCTGGCGCTACAGTGGCTTTACAGTAGAGCACTGGAAAGAACAAATTACTCATTAATGAACAAAAACTAAACATAAAAAAATAAAGATACTCAAGACAACTACTGGGCTCTGAAGCTTTCCACTGAAGAAGTCCAGACTTCTTCAGTGAATAATGCATTGTCATATTTCTTCTTTTTAATTATTGGTCTACGAACAAGGTCACGTGGTGTAAAGACGGGCCTTTTGCTTTGATCGACAGGTCTCTCAGCCTGTCGTTGTCCCCTCCCCTTACAGCGCAGATTAGGATTTTGTAGCGCCGGGCAACTGTGAAAGATGGAAGTGAGCTGTGAAATTAAATTATAGGCTTCAAAGTGTCCTTTCAGTGACACATGGTGGCATCACTGACCCCTGCGTCCACGTTGCCATTGAGCAAGGCACCCAGCCTCCCACAGCTCCCGCACTGCTGTACATTCCTAGCAGCCAGCCGCAGCCGTTGTGGCTAAGACATAAGAAAATGAAAGGATTTCTCTTCACACACTGCTGAACTTCTAAAAATTTTCCATCAGTTTTTTATCAGGCACATCAGGCACATGCACACACACGCACATGTTAATCACAGGACAGAAAGACAGTCTGTACAGGTCGTGCGTCTTGTTAAGCAATCCCGGATGACGTCCCACACCGGACACTTTAAGTATAGCCTTTCTCTGGGTCTCTGTGTCTCCTTCTTCTTTCTGAGATTGCACAGTGCAGCGTGCATTGCCTGGGCTCAGTGTGACAGTTTGATGAGCCATTAGTCGCCATAATTTATCTGTGTGTTCGCTCTGCCTGCAGACTCACTGTCTGCTGTGGAACGGCATGCCTTTGTCCTGACTGCTGCACAGCGCAGGACAGGGGTTTGTCATGCACACATGCACACACACACGGAAGCACAAATACATACATACACACGGAGTCATACACCGCTGACGTAAAAGATATGTTGTTGTGTTTACTAAGAATGACATGGCATCAAGTTGCAAAGTATTGAAAGTTCAGAGATTTTGTAACATGTTGAGGAGTCAGGTCAGCCGAACATGCATCATGTATAGTCTTGCACATTTCAAAGACTGAAATAGAGACACGAAATTAACTTTTGGTGCATTAGTTGCTTCCTTATTGAGACGGTGTGTTTTTGATCGCATGGCCTCATGTTTTTTCCTCTTTCCTGTGTTCTCTCTCTCTTTTGGCTACGTGCCGTTTCGGTCTGACAAAATAAGGCTGCCAATTTGTCCAGGGCTCAAAAAAAAGAAAACAACTAGGTTAGATAAAAGTTGAACAAAAAGAACAGAAAGTAAATTACATACATTTGACCACAGCAGCATGACAATACCAACAAATAAATGAATGAAAACTAATAAACCATTATCACTTTTTAAAACATGCTCATTTGTATTTCATAATATTCTCACACCCAAATTGACTATTCAAATAAAAAAAATAATAAACAAAACTCCGAGGAAAGAATTACAGTATATTCAAACCTGCATCAACTGATTTTTTTGGTCACTTGAGGGCAGCGCAACAAGCTGTCAACTGAGCATTAACATATTATCATCTTACGAAGCTGATATTGTGAATATGTTCGCAAACGAATGCCTATTTACACATCCGCAGGACACTTGGCAACATTCAGTTTGAGTTTGAGTTGAGTTCATCCACAATACAGAAAGAGAGTCGTGACGAAGGACTGATAGCGTTGAGGAGGGGTGGGGGAGCTGATTGTGCCCTCCGACCTCTGACCTGTAGGGGGATATCAGGCAGGGGTCATGGCGACGACAGGTTGACTAAGGTTGTATGCTCTCAAAAATGTGGTGGCTGTCTGGAAACGTTTTCAACTTTGTAAAGTCTGTGTCTTGATTGATTTCGAGTGGAAAAGGACCACAGGATTCTGTGTTATTTTATTATCACTGATAGGAATCATGTCCAAGAGCTAAATGGTAATAAACCGTAATTATCCTTTAAGTCTGTCTTCACCTCCTGTTGGTCCTAAATTACTCAACAACGTGTTTACTGTTAGCTTTTGGAAAACATCTGTGTGTCATGTCTTCTTTCGGCCCACTAAAAGGACATAACATATGTCGTGTTGACAGTGTTTTAAGGTGGATTTCTCCCTTTGAAAAAGTACACCTTTGAAAGGAAAAAGAAGAGGGACACAGGCGGACTTGGACGGAGGGTGAACTCGGAGACCAAAAAGAAAGATAAGAAGCATTTAGTCAGCGTTAGTTACATTAAGGATTAAGGTTAACCTCTCTGAAAAAAGGTTAATGGTCGACAACATAATGCTCAATCTTTCAAGTTCATGATACGCATTCTTCCACAGGTACTGCCCTTTAGTCTGCTCTCCACCTGCTGTGGAGTTAAACGTAACGTCATTGGCGTCTTGGGGTTTTGTGGTTTCGGGTCTCACAGCCCTCACTTTGTTGGCGTAGTAACCGGCCTGTTGCTCAACAGCTGAAGGCGCTGCGAAGAGAAGAGAGGAAACACTGAGGGGAGAGGCAAGGGGCTTTCTGTCTGGGTGGAGGGCAAACTCCCAGCTCGATAAGAAAGGTGAGAGGTAAACACTGACCTGAGTCCTATCGCCGCTTGTCCAGGTCCATCTTTCACTGTAGAAACTATGCAAACAGCAGGGATGCACTGATAACTCTCTTTCACTCGGAGCAGTAAACTTTAAGTATCGTCTGATAACAAGGACCAGAGCCCAGGCGCCACAGTTTCTACCGTGGTTGTTGGGGGAAAAAATGATCCAGATAATCCATTTTCTGTGTGAAAAGATTCTGAGTCTTTTACCTTTTGTAATCAAGCATTTAGTTTCAGAAGATCCCCTGATCTGGTGCTGTGTAACTGCTGATACTAATGTTACAATCGTCAATGTTAAGGGTTATATTCTTTTTCTAGCTTCTCAAATGAATGTTTCAGCTGCTGTATGTCCTTGTATTGTGAACAGTACAAGGACATGTTCAATGATCTTTTCAGCAGTAAACGCAGGAGTAGCAAAATGTGTTATAGCAGTCTTGCGAAAGAGGTTGAAATTGATGTTTGGGTCTTCAAAGCATTTCAGCCATGAAAGTGACCTGCCTTTACCAGGCAGTTTTTAGCCTTGCTACCAGCGTAGCTCGCCAAATGGCAACGTTATATTGCAATTTTGTTCAGAGTGCGATATCGCAACAATTATTTAATGGATTGCCTATGAAATTCTGTGAACCCATTAAGTGTCCCCAGAGGATGAACCCCTCTGAGTTTGGTTATGATTGGTTTTTATTCATCTGGTGCCAAAAGCTGGTTGAAACCTCAACATGTGTGGTGAAATATCTCTACATCACCCGGGTTTTCCTCTTGTGCAACCATGAGGTTGACAATTTTGCTTTCTAGTGAAATATCTTAACAAGTATTTGATGGACCACCATGAAATGTAGTACAGAGGATGAATCCTAATGACTTTAGTGTTGGCCTGACTTTTCCTCCTGCAAAACCAGCAGTTTTGCGTTTTCTATTCATATCGAAATGTCTCGACAGCCGTTAAGCAGGATTTACACTCCTTCCCACCTGCATTTTGGATGATCAGATAGCATCAGAAACCCCTCCCGCCACACTCTTGCGACATTGAGTAATGTCTGCGTCGACCGTTTTTTGTAACTTTCTGAAACCAGTGATCTGACATTCACACCCGGGTCAAAATCAAAGGTCAAAATGATTTTTCCCACAATCATCATTACAGCCTCACAGAGCCATCGGCATGGATATATACTCCTGAGGACTTGTGGCAGTTGATCAGAAAACACTCATACGAAAATTCATTTTTAACAGTGAGATGGAGTTTTGTTTTTTTTTGCAAGTCAAGACAAATTACTTTGTTCTTTAGTTATGACTAACTTGTTGCACAAACAGACAAATGAACAGGACCGCAGAAAGAGTTTTTCACAGGTCCTAATGATTCCTAGTAACCAAGGCCCAACCCAGAACCTACAGTAAGTCGAGCCAGATCCAAATCGAATTCAGTGTAACCTGGTCTTGGTTGGGACCTGCTGTATTGCCAAAATGTTGCTGATCTTTTATCTTTTTTGTTCTTTTCAAGTCCACCACTCTACCACTCACCACTCTCTTTTTCCTCCGCTGGGAAAATTACTTACTTGGCAAAGCAAAGAGAGGGAGCAGGGAAACGAAGAAGAGAGGTTGAAGCCGTAAAACTACAGAATTAGGTTTTACTTCATTTCAAACAAAAGAAGGAAGGTAATACAAGATGACCCGATCCGTCTGTTAATGGCTAACTGGATCAGTGCACATGGAAACACACACTCTGCCCTCCGACGTGAGCTTCATGCAAACCTGTAAGCAAACATATGGATGTGCACATAAAAAGGCATTTGTACACAAATAAGTTACTAGAAGGGTGAAATGGCCTCCCCACATTATAATCTTCCACCTAGATAGGTTTAACAACCCTCAAACGTCAACACGAAGTGAGTCTTCCTCTGAACTTTCTAATTTACCAACCACAGCATCACAGAGAGTCGTATTCAATCCATAAATGTTGTTTCTCTTTCAACATTAAACTTTTTGGGCTGGACCGCGACAGCGAGCAGGCCCTATAAACGTGAAAGTCAGTGACCGAGTGAGTGAGTGAGTGAATGAGTGAGTGAGCGAGCGAGCGTGTGACAAAGTTGAATCATTGGTCGGCCAGCCGAGTGTCGGAGTTTCCCGATTGGCCGTTGCTCTTTCAAAATGAATCGGTGGAGATAGTTTCTACTGTGTCATCAGGGAGGCGTTTACAGGCTGTGTTGCCAGCTACGCACCTTCGACACTAGATTTACTGACTTTTAGGGAGTTCCTCTTCACAAAAGCACCTAGTGACAAATCTAGCGACTTTTTGGACAAACCCCTAGAAACTTTCCGTAGAAGATAGTCGTCAGTATTGATCTGCAAGCATGAGGTCGGCAGACACACTTCTCTATGCATCTCATTCAACTCACCACAGAGCAACTGAGACAGACGTTAATGAGCTTCTAACCTCCTCTCTGAGTGATCATTTTGCAGGTAAATACAGCCGAAATCGCAGCACAGCTGTTGCCTTTTGTCAGACGACGTTGCAGTTATAAAATCAGGATTTTATCAATGCAGAGCAGCAGCTGGGAACTGGCTCGCAAGTGACTGCTGGTTACCATGTCCTCTTAATGGGCCGTGTTTCCGTCACTAGTTCATTCTTGTTCTTGTTTTCTGACAATAGAAACAGAAAAAATGTAAATGAGAACAGCCCTTTTGGGAATTCAGCTGTATTAAATTACCGTATATGTGAGCGCAGAGAGCAGGAGAGAAGCAGACAGATAAAGGGCGGTCCAGCCACATACTAGGTTTTGACCTAGTCTTGTTTAAAGCTAGCAGAGTATAGCTCTTTCCTCACATTTGACATGAAATTTGAATCTTTGCACAAACAGCATCACCTGGCTCAGAATGGGCAGAGCTGGTGTTTAAGTATTTGTGTAGGAAAAGTTTACAAACTCAGCACAAGCCTCTAGGTTGGTTCGACATATACGACTCTTCAAATATGACTTGATTACACAGTGATGTCAGAGACCACACACTCGTGTATGCATGTGTAAACACTTCCCACTAACTGTGGCACCAAACATGAAGTCAGGATATTGAATTTCTTGGTGACTCTCGCCGTTAATAAGATCCATACAGCACATTTCCTGTCCATCCTAGTCGTAAACACACCTGCTAACATGTGGCACCTTAATGTTTGACTAGGACTGTAAATGATGCCAGCTATGTCTGATTAAATGACACGTCAAACAAACAGGGGGGGGAGAGGTGCTTCAAAACACTATTCATTTCAATGTACTCTGCAAAGAGATCTTTACACATCCAGAAACACACATGCTGTAGCCAAGAATCATGGGGGTCTTAAAGCCAGTTAGGGGAGGGGAGCGTAAACACAGGTGCAGAAATGAAAAAAAGGAGCCCTGATGCTGGCAAAGCTATCAGATTCACATGAGCAACATTTATCCAGAAAGTAAAATGACATGTAAAGTACAACGTGGATTGAATTTTTACAGGGAAAAAAAAAACAAAAAACAGATTATTTTAATCAAACAAACGCATGCATGAGAAACATGCACGGAAAAGAAAGATGCAGTTCATGATCCAGTTTATGTTACTGTAATGAAATTAAACTTGGCTCTTTTTCTCTAGTTTCCCCAAATTTGTTAATTGTTGATGAAAATTACATTTGTTTCTGTGAAGGGCATGGATTTTTTTTTTTTTATTACTTCAAATGCCCTGAGAAAAAACTTGTGTTTTTCTTTCTTTTCTGTAAAAACCCAGTGTTTATGTTACATGAAGGTTGCCATCGCTGTTACCAGTTACCATTTTCCAATTTGTAAATACAATTTGCGAGATGGAAAATTTTCTATTCATCTGCAAGTTCCAACCTTTGGCCATAAATAAAACATTTGTTAAAAAAAAAACAAAACAGTGCCACCATTACCTAGTTTGTCCACCAGAGGGGACTGGTTCCCTTGTTCTTCGACTGAAAAATGTCCCGGCGACCACATGTTGTAGTCCTGTTTCTCTGATAAAATTTTTAAAAAAAAGACTCCTATTTTTGTTTTTCAAAATGTCAAATATCAATCAGTATCACTCTCAAATATCCAGTATCAGACGGGCTCTGCTGATTGTGCTGACTGCTGACTTAGTAAAAAGGCACTGACACAATATCAAATAACTTTTGAGAGAGAAATCACAAAATATATCAAATAAGTTAAATTCAATGTTAAAATGGATTAAAGTCAAGTTGTCAAAACCATCGATATGTTACATGACAAAAGCCGGTAACGTGTAAAAAATCTTCTCTGCCAAGATGTCGACTTTTCATTTTGGTTTTTAAGTGATTACATGAGGATTATAGGACCATCCACGTGAACCTGCATCCATCAAAAAGGAAAAAAAAACAAAACAAAAACAGGACGATAAAGTTCACTTTATGAACCACAGTCATTTGAAACAGTGACAGCGAACAACAAGGGGGTTGAGGTTGGTGGTGTCCTTGTGAAGACAGCTGGTCATCGTGAAGTCTGGGCCGCCATCTGCTGGTCAGTTGCTGTACCGCATGCTATGTCAAATTAAAGCCAGACAGTTGTGAGCAAAACTTTGGGCAACGCCGGGCAAATTCTGTATTTAGTTGATTTTTGAGGTGAAAAAAAGCAAATGTAACTCATTATGAACTATGACTTAAAACGTCATTAGGAACACCACACTAACACTGGGTAGTTCCTCCCTTTGCTCTCAAAACAGCCTCAGTTCTTCGTGGCCTTGACTGCCCAAGATGTTGGAAACGTTCCTTTGAGATTCTTCTTTAGATCTGGTGACTGGGGAGGCCACCGAAGTCCACTGACCTCAGTGTGATGTCCGTAAAACCAGTTTGAGGTTATTTTTGCTTTGTGACGCGCGTTATCCTGCTGGAAGTAGCCATTAGAAGATGGTCAACTGTGGCCATAAAGGGATGAACATGGTCAGTAACAACACTCAGACAGGCTCTGGCATTAAAACCATGATTCCCCACACCATCACACCACCACCACCAGCCTGGACTGTTGACACAAGGCAGATTGGGTTCATGGATTCATGCTGCCGATGCCAGATTCTGACCTTACCATCTGCTGCCTCAGCAGAAAACCCGATTCATCAGACCAGGCTACGTTTTTCCACTCTTCAGCTGTCCAGTTCTGGTGCAGCCGGTGACCACTGCAGCCTCAGATTTCTGGTCTCCCAACGTGGTCTCCTGCTGTTGTAGCCCATCCGCCTAAAGGATGGACGGGTTGTTCATCCTGAGAAGCTTCTCTGCTCACCGCAGTTGTAAAGAGTGGTTACCTGAGTTACCGTAGCTTTTCTGTCAGCTCCAACCAGACTGACCGTTCTCCTCTGACCTCCCTCCTCAACAGAACTGCTGCTAACTGGATGTTTTTTGTTTCTGGCACCATTCTGAGTAAAAACTCTACAGACTGTTGTGTGTGAGAATCCCAGGAGATCAGCAGCTTCAGACACAATCGAACCAGCCCGTCTGGCACCAACTATCCTGCCAAGGTCAAAGTCACTGAGGTCATATTTTTTCCCCATTCTGATGATTGATGTGAACATTAACTGAAGCTCCTGACCTGTATCTGCAGGATATTATGCAACGCACTGCCAACACATGATTGGCTGATTGGATAATTTCATGAACGAACAGGTGTACAGGTGTTCCTAATAAAGTGCTCGGTGAGTAGAGGGAATTGGATACCAAGATGGTTCCAAGTTATGCCAATGAAATATGCTAGTTCAGCAAATATATATACAAATTACATTGTATATATATATATATATATATATATATATATATATATATTATAGCCATGTATACTGTATATATTTTCCTCTCTCTTGCTGGCTGTCTGTACATGCAGCTTAGTGTCTCTTTCCCTGAACGGCGCCACTTGTCCCATACACTTCACACTGAAATGTCACTCCAGGCTGAGCTTTTCCGGGCTCTGAGAAAAGTTTTACAGATCTTCGTCTTTATGTTGCAGGTCAGTCTACAGCCATGCTAGCGGCTCGGGCTGTACTTAGGCACAGCAATGTTCTGAGCGAAACGCTAACCTCTGCATGCAACCGTGCTCACAATAGCAAAGCGCACATGCTGATGTTAAGCGGGTATCATTTCTACCACGTTGACCATCTTAGTTTAGCATGTTAGAAAATCACAGATGGGAACGTCATTAGTTTTGCAGTCATTACAGAAATTATTGGACAAAAATTAAAATTTTGACCTCATGTTGGCGCTAGGTGAAAAGATCTCCCACGTGATTATGATTCATTATCAGGGGGAACATGAATGTTAGTACCAAATCTTATGCCAGTCCAGTCTTACAGCTGTTGGGATCTTTCACTGGATAATTGAGACTTTGACCTGCTAGTGACGCTAGCAGGTCAAGTCAGGCAACCAAAGTCAGTAACACTGATCCTCAGTGCACCAAAAATGTCTCTGGAAAATCTCACGACAACCTATCCAGTAGTCGAATATTTCCCTCAGGACCACAGTGGTGAGCCCACTGACCAACACTGCCATTCTTAGAGCCACGCTGCTCGCGGGTCATAATACAAAGAGTAATAGTTGACTCTGTGCGCTGTTCAAAGTGTCTTGTCAAAGGTTTTATAGATGTCTTTTTCACGATGTCTGTTTATGCTTCAATTTTACCCATGAAGTCGTAGCCGAGACAGTCCCCCAACTCACTAGTTGGCTGAAATGCCTCCCCGTAGCGACCTCAGTGTGAAATGAACCGTGAACTGTGAAAGCAAAAAAAAAAAGTCTGGAGTTACAAGGTTTCTTGACTCCGTGAACTTTCATATCCTTGCTATCCAGTGAAAGCCATGTATCTCCAAATGGGATTTTTCTTTTTTTTTTCAGATAAACTGAAGGACTCAGTTTTCCTTTTTGAGTTGAGAAAATGATCTTCTCAAACTAAATTAGGAACCTGTTAGATTACTTGTAAAAATGCGTAGTCACGAAGCTGAAAACGGCTTTTGTTCTTAGTTCCTGACAAGGTGACATTTCGGAGACACATGTTGTGGAGGTAGACGTTTTCAATATTTTGTTTTATGTTGCACATGTTTCAGAATGGTCCTGTTCAGATAGGACCCTTGTCTGAACCGTTAACTTCCATCTCACGCATGTGAAAATAAATTCACTACCACCTTCACACGGCAGAAGCGCCTTGTTCTTAAGCCGAGCCTCTTAGCACGCCACCAGATTGAACAGCGTAGGTAAGTTACCACTTTCCACGGTTAGTTATCACCCACCAATTCCACAGTGGAGACACAGTTATAGGCCACCAGCTCTGACAGCGAGCAGATACATGCACATCATCCTCATTCGACAGGTATCAAAAGACACCTCTCGACTCGGCCGAACTCCTCTGATGATTGGACATCAAAATGGCTTTTAGTCGCCATAGCTACAGAGGTGAGTGCATGTACAACAGGGCCGTTTAGCAGCGTTGGGAAGACACATTATTCTATTCATTATTCACTAATGTTTAAATATCATATATTATTATATATATATATACTTTGTGGAAATCCTATTTGGAATTTTGTTATGCTATTGATAAAAACGCACAATGAAAGGAGTTCCTGCATCGCTACTTAAACATGAAACGCTGTGTTAAAATGTAGCGTTAATACCTTTATTTGTTTATTTTTATACCATGCCCACATGGTGCATAGTCCGAAACAAATTTGCGAATGCCCGCGCAAAGAGCACCGGTTGGTGTCTTGGGCCAGAACGTAGAGCGGCAGGCGCGTCTAGCTTGTGCGTGCTGTACATGACGGCTACTTAAAGGCCCCAGTGTACACACTCAAGGGGAGAGAAGTAGGAGATGATCGTACTTCAAATACCGTCTGTACAAGTGCAGGTTTTTGTCCTCCTCAACTTGGTTCGGGCCCTAACTTTGCATGTTATTTTTCAATGAATTTATCTATTTGCTGTGTTTTTGTGTAGTTATAATTTCAATGACTTTATTAAAGTGTCCGGCGTCGCAGTGTTTTTACTGTCACTTTACAAAACCAGTCACCAACTGTTTAAGGGCCCATAGATCCATCTCAGCAGGATTTGTAAGAACAAGCTTTGCTTTAAGTGCAGTCAACAGAGTAACCTGCACCTCGAATCCTACCCACATTAAAATATGAACACTACCAGTGTTGGTATCATCTGCCTGCAGGTGCCACTTGCAGACACTTGATGGCACTATAGCTGTGCGTTTATAAAGCTGCTGCTTGGGTCTTATGACCCCTTGACTGTCCACTCTGCGCGGACTCTTCTTTCTCTATTGGACCAATAATCCATATCGCTGCTTTGCATTTTACAGGAATTTTAGCGACAGCATTTTGAGGGCTGCTTTTGACCTCAGATGTTTCTTCGCCCTACCTGTGTTAACGGAGACCGGGGCTGTAACACCACCTCTGTCCAGCTCTGTGACCCTGAGTCAAGCGGCGCATCGAGCCGACTGGCTGCGCCGTAATCAGTTTCACCCTCTCTGCCCGCTGGGAATCATTAATATTATCATGGGATATCTTTAGAGTGAAATATTAATATCCTCAGTGTCTCTGAGGAGAGCGTTCACATTCTGACATTTCTCTTTGTGGGTTTTATAGGGATTAAGACCCAGGCCTTTAACTGAAAACTGGGTCCAGTAGTTATTCTATTGCTTGCAACATCGACCATCAGCTACACCTCCCTCTTTAGATGTTTTGTAACATAGCGCTTACAGATTCACGTCAAGGGATGGCTTTAGACCTCGTCAGTGTCAGTGTCAGCGTCGGTTAAGAGACCTGCTATCAATAGTATTTATCTACGAGGCCCTGCTGGGAAAAACAGCTTAGAAATCTTGTAGAAAACCTTTTCGCCCCAGAGAAGCTCAATAGAGTCAGTCCACAGGCAATAGCTGTACCCTACCGGTATTTATTTTGTGTTGTAAGTATTATGAAGTGACGCCACTGTACAAAATGTCCATTTGCTTTGGAAAAACAGTCAGGTACTTACATCCAGGAGACCTGAGAGTTCTTCCTGTAGCAGCGACTTCAGCTCTGTTTTGTTCAACTAGCAGTACAGCAGGGAGTTTGCCTATACTGCAAACTTGATGCTTTACCAGATTTCAGTAGCGTCTCTATCTGGAAGTCCCGAGATTCAGAACAGAACTCGGTAAAAGCAGCTTCCTTCCTTGTTTTTATCTAGATGTTGGATTTTTGCCTTTTCTTCAATTATCCTGTCCCTAGAGAGTGAACTACTCTCACTGGACCGCCCTGCTCGATATGGAATGGATGGAATGTTTTAGCTTCTCATCAATGGCTCTATGTCACTTAGAGGATTTTAAAGTTTTAGCCTTGACACACATTGTCAGGCTGCTCTGGTCTTAAAAGAGTTGTTGTCGACTCGGATCAAAGCTGAAAAGTAAAAGTGATCATTATTCATCTGCTGTTGCCGAGGAAGGCTTTTAAACGGACCTTGAAACCAATTTGTTTCATCTGGCTTGCTCTTGATTTTATACCTTTTGTGATGTCGGTTGTACATTTAATTCTTCCTAAATTCTGTCCCTCCCCCCCCATTTTCTTCAAACAAGTTCGCTTGCTCGCATTTTTTGGCTACTGGTCAGACTAAGTGAGAAATCTGGAGAAATCGCTGTCATTAATGATTATGATGAACAACTTTCATCGTTTCCGACCTGAGTAAATCATTAATTAAAATATAAATCAATACTAACAAACGATAATTACCTGCTGCCCTAATTTCTACAGTAGTAACACAAACGACGAAACATAATGACAAGGTGACAGTCCGGATGCATTATTCCTGTGATCCCAAAGAGCTCATGGTTCAGAGATACAGAAGTGAGGGGGATCGTGCGATGGGTGGTGTAGAGGGATTCAGCAGAGAAGACAGCACAAGGGAAGGAGACTGCAGAAGCTTTGTTTTGATACAAAAACGACTTTGTGTAAGGAGATGTAAGGAGAAAGGACCCTATAAATACTGGCCAATCTGAGCCGATCCATATGAAGCTACGGCGGGAAACGGGAGCCTGGCTCGGTCCAAAGGTGATGAAATCCGCCACCCGGAAGCACCTGGAAAGCCCACTAACTAACATTTTATACCCTGCTTTTGAAATTCATACAAACACCAAAGTGGTTACGTACGGGACTATGTCTCAGCCGGGTGCAGTTGCCTGGCAACCTCAAAGGCCAAGGCAGAGTGGCTTCATATTTATTGTATGAGAGTGGCACCGATCCTCTCATCTCACTCTTAGCAAGAAAGACTTCTAGGGAAATCATTGGAGGAAAACTGGGAAGTGGAGCCCTGGGGTGACAATGAATTGAAATGATAATGTCCTCCTGCTTGATCTTGCAGTTAAAGCAACATTTTGGATCTGTGAATTGGTTTTGCCCAGCTGTTGAAGAAAAAAGATGGATTGTATTTCCAGAAAGTTGTGTGCTTTGATAATCTATAACAATAATTTGAAATCCATCATTTAAAATGAACCAGAAAATTAGGATTGGGAGCTGCAGTGTGAGTGAACTGTGGCTGTGCCAGCTCAGCCCTTCTGTTTTTCAGAGGACCTGCATTACTGAATCGCTTCGGAAAAAAAGTCAAACCGGGTATCAATAAGCACCTGATGCGCCGGTTATGTAACCGTATCTGTGCAAAGACAAGACAAATTCAAATGGTTTGCAAATGCTGTCATTGTTGCATGGAAGCCTCTGCTGCCGGCAGTGTGCTGCTTCAGTGAATGTCTGTCTTATCTGCTAGTCAAAGTACTTTCTTTGAAATGCACAGCCACGATGTGTCTTATGAATGAGAGACGGCGTCTCCGAGCAGAGCTGCCGGATGAGCCTTCATGTAGTAGGACTGTTGAGTCCCATCAACGTGTGAACCGGTCTTGTATCAATCAGGTTTAATAAAGCTCTTCGTGTTTACTTACTTACTCTGCGTCTTTTCTCTTTAAATGCTACGAACCGCCCTGAAGGGGCACATTTCCTTATTATGTTTTAAGACACTACCGATCAGTCCAGCTTGGAGCCTGAAAATAAGAGACGTGAGAAAACAGGATACCGTCTTTATTGAGAGGATGTCTTCTGGACAATTTGCTCATCAGCTGTGCCTCTTTTAGCAACGTTACAAGGTGCTGTGATTAACTAACAACTAAATCTTTACATCTCTGACACGACGAACACTGTTACTATGTAAATGGGGTCAAGAAAAGTTTCTTGATTAAATATAAAATGTGAGGTTTTCACTTTTTCTGAGAACATTAATTCTAATGTTGATTCTATTGACAAACTTCTCAAAGTCGGTCCGATTATTTTTAAGAGTGCATCCGAACGTCGGTGTGAGCTGAGAGACTTCTTCCGAGTGCGGCTGCTTGTGGTGTCCATCTGCCCTCCGCCTGGCGGTGTCGGGGCAGGCTTGTTGGCGTGGCAGACAAGCCCGTGCTGCGGGCTGGCTGCCGTGTCGTGACGCCAGAGCTTGTGTTTCTGAGGAGAGTCTGCGCAAATGGCTGTCAGACAAGCTGCTGTTGCATAATTGAGGAGGCTCCACGACTATGTGAGGTCCCGTACAGAGTCCGGTCAAAGGGCGCTTTTGACCTTTAATGCTTCTCCGCCCTGCTTGTGTTAATGAAGACGGAGGACGCAAGGCCGCCTCTGGCAGCCTCTGGCGCCCGCCTGACACCCTGTCACACGCCTGTGCTGGAGTTCGAGTCATGCTAAGCATTTCCGAGGCTAAGTGGCTGTACTGGAATCACTTTTTAGATGCTTTCGGAGTCAAACTTTGGCATCTCTCTTTAAATTTATGATAAAAAACATTTCATTAAGAATTGGTCGACAGTCTTTTCTGTATGGTAGGAATTCTGGAAAACTGGGTTGTTTGCTTTGAACGCTTAATTTTTTTTTTGTTTAGCTACTAAATGAGCGACTTGTGATACATACTTGTCATGAACCCTGACTTTTGTAATCTGTTAATAAAACTCTTCTATTAATACCGGTAATTCCATGCTGCTCAGACTTATGCTGTCATTTCAATTTCGATCTGTGAAATTGTTTTCGTATCATCTCTATCCTCTTGACGCTGCAGAGAAATTGGAATAAAGATCATATTTTTCCTATGAAGTCTTGTACTTTGATAATCTCTGTGCATTCGTCTTTAACTGAGTCCGTAAACCGTGGACCGAGAGAGGAGTGTATGTGTTTTTCCTCCAAGATTATAATTGATCAAGATAATTCAGAAGTACTTGGATGTTTTTCGTTTTTCCTGAGTGGTAAGTGTCTCATTTCAGAAGAACTGCATTTCTGAATCACTCGATGAAGGAGAGAAAAAAGAAAGAAAAAAAAGTCAAGCCAGGAGTCATTAACGACATGATGTACTGGTAATGCAACCCTATCTATACAAAGAGTAATAAATGCGTAAAAGCCTCTGCTGCTTCCATAAAAGTGTTTTATCTGCCATGCAAAAGTGACTAAACAGTGTTCATTTGATATTCACGGCCATAATGTGTCTGATGAACGAAAGACGAAAGAAGTCTCAGAGCCTCCAGGACTGACATGAAGTCATGTGCCCGGCCCAGTGCACAGGCAGCGTTTCGCTTCCCTTTCCTTTTGCAAAGCCAGGGGAGCAGAGGTGCTGGATGAGCAGCACACTGTTGGACTCAGGAGGACGACCAGCAAAGCTGATGTGAAGACTCGCCGAGTCTTTTCACTTCAAATGCTGCAAAATGGCCTGAGTGGGGACAGACTTTTGAAATAGGAGTCAAATGTAAAATGTTTTAAAGACACGAAGCCGTCCGGCAGGATGACATTTTTATTAAGATGGAGACTTGAAGGAGAAAAAGACAAAACAGCGATGCAACTGTTGGGTTCTGTGTTTATGGAACGACTCAAACCTTTACATCTTTAAGGTGAGCAACACTTTTTATATAAATGGATTTAATGAGAAGAATTTCAGTCTTTCTTCGGATTGGAGTTCTCCATCTCGTCTTTCTTGAAGCCAATGAAGAATTTGTCGCAGGCGATAATCAGTTCAGTGACCAGAGCGACAAACTCCGGGAAGTTCACCTCACCGTCCTTGTTAGTATCCAGCTCACTGAAAATCTTCTCCACCGCCATTCGGTCCCGGCTGTCCTAAAACAGAAGCACCATGCTGAAAATGAAAATGTGTTTCACAAGATCAAACCCTATGGCCAAGTCCACGCACTTCCCTGCCTCAAAAAATCGGAAGTGCAGGGGTATTCAGTATGGAGTCATTATAGCCATTCACAGTGTTCCCTGCTCGTCTGAACCGAACAATGGAAAGCATTCGAGAACCACTCGTACAAAAAGACTTGTTCTTAAGTGGCACACACACGAGTGAATTAAGAGAATCTACGGCATTCAGTTCAATCACGCGGCCCTTTTCTCAGCGTGACGTCAGCTACTAACAAATACTGTTCTATTTGTGTAATATCTCTCCGATTGTCACATGACCGCCTCGCACATTACTCACGTGCTGTTGATGAAAACCGTTTTTAAAACACCTGTAACCGCATGTGAATGCATTTCATGCATTTCTCAGAGCCCGGTGCTGCAGCGGTTGTGCGTCAGTTGTTGTCAGTTGTTGAAAAGAAAACCTTTTCGCCCCAGAGAAGCTCAATAAAGTCAGTCCACAGGCAATAGCTGTACCCTACCGGTATTTATTTTGTGGTGTAAGTATTATGAAGTGACACCACTGTACAAAATGTCCATTTGCTTTGGAAAAACAGTCAGGTACTTACACACAGGAGACCTGAGAGTTCTTCCTGTAACAGCGACTTCAGCTCTGTTTTGTTCAAATGGTACTTGTCACCTACTTTTCCCGAGTAGGAGTGGAACAAATCAATGAGTTTCTTCATAGTGCCTTGCAGGTTGTGAGCCATTTTTCAGTCCTAAAACTAGAAGGACAAATCAGGAGTCACTATTTAAAAAAAATAAATTAATTTAAAAAAAGCCTTTGGGTGTCAAATCCAAAGCTGGTGGCTTTTTTTCCATTTGAACTCTAACCACTCGCCTCTAAACGTTCCGTAATTAAACAGCAAAAAAAATAAACAAGTAAATAAATGAAATTTTAAAAAGAGGACACAAAAAGCAGGAACTCACCCGAACAGTGACGCTGACAGGTGCTGGAGGAAGTGGCTTCAGCTCTCACCTCATCACTTAAATAGGCCCCGCTCACCTGTGTGCAGATAAGTCAGGATCAGATAAGCGCCTCCCTCCGGACGGCAGCACCGCCAGGTGAGCCGCCCTCTAAGGCAAAAAACAGGCGGGCTTTTTTCTTTTGTGGTTTTGTTACCATGTCATAACAGGGAAAGTACAGCCGGAGCTCACGACACCGATCACGAACATTTAGGTGTGACACCGGCGGTAAACCGGTTTCATGGAGCCCCTGCGCCCACACCGACTGAAGCCTCTATTGTAGCTACTGTTGAGTCCATCCTTCAAAACATCAGGTTTCGCGCATTCGTTTGGTGAAGTATGCAGGACGCAAAAAGTTAAATTCACATCTATTTATTAAAATACAGCAGAGTCTTAAAGAGGTTGCTTACAGAGCTCTGGACCAGACTACGCATCCCTGACAAGCATACAGCATTCACATCAGTTCACCAAGTCTGAGTGACTGTTCTCTCCCCGGTCCAGCAGATAGTAAGTTTAAACATAGGAAATAACATTGTCGGCGCGGTCATCTTCTAATTTGCCGAGACCTCCGTCACTCCTCGTACGGACGTTTCACCCTGGACATGATTGACTCTCCCTATTTAACGACTTATCTGTAGAAAAGGACGAGACACTACACAGGACCCAAGGACGGTTTTCCAGATTGTCCTGCCGTTTCCATATAAGGGGTTGTTTTTCACATACAGACAACCATATGTCTTTGGGTGCATTCTTTACAGAATAACACCTCTGTTCAGTACCAGCACCTGAGTTTAATAAGCACCATAAGCTGCTTTCTTTTAGTCTCATAGTAAGATAATATATGAAAACATATAAAAAAATAACCCTTCACTTCCGTCAGTAAGCCGATGAAAAACTAGCCTCACCTGATGAAGTTATGGCCGCCATGTTGGCGAACAGCGGCCTGTTTAAATCAACAGGGAGGGCGAGACATTAGCATCAAAAAGCGTCTCACTGGGATTATTTTAGGTCCAGGCTGACTGTCAGTGACCAGAGATATTAAGGACTAAAATATTCTAGCTGCATATGTGCTTTTTTATTGCTCGGTATTTGCGGACTTTTCGTAGGTGTTATGATACATTGATATGTGGCAGCGTGTCGCTCGTTTTAAACTGATGAGTGTTTAGGTTCTTATATGTTGCGCTGTTCACGTGTGCAACTCAACGAATTGAGCAACAATCAAGTGTTTGTTTGTTTGTTCTTTTTTTGTCTTGTTTGTTCACGTCTTTTCAACATCATGGATAATAGTTGATAAAACAGTCTCCCTACAAGGCCCATTTAGTGGCCTCGCTGTTCTGGGGCTTTTGATTGTATCACATGATCTTCCTCAGCAGATGGAGATCGGCCAGTTGTTGAAACTGCCATTTTTTTTCTGAGCACTGGAAGGTCTCTATTTCTAGGTTGGCTTAAAAGTTGAGACTTAAAGTTCATTCTTGACCTGAACCAGCTACGCAAGCTTCAGAGCTGTTACTAAATGGACCGCGTGGTGACATTTCTATGTCAATTACTGTCTCAAAGGTTAAATGAACTGTCAAGCTTAATATTTTACGATATTCGTCAAAATATGCTTTTGTGACCAATAAATAGCCTTCATACATATACTTCCCAAAAAATGTAGAAAACAAACTCTGCAACGTTCTATGTTAGGAAACAACTACACATAATGCCTTTTGTGATTTGGCCACTATGGGTCAAAATCTGAATGGATTTGTCACAATTCCAAGACCTTCGTCAGGGAAAAAGTCCATAGCATTCAACACAAAGTTGTTTCCGATCTGAGCTCTGAACCCTGTTTTACTCTGCTGTATGTACAAATAGCTTTATATTCGGGGGGGCTTTGCACACCCTGTGTGCGAAATGCCAATACTCCTTAAGTTTTCTTGATTACTGTGAGTGACATTTGCCTCCAGAACCGTTAACTACACCGACAAGTAAAGCAAGAAATGAGCTGAAGCAATTCCTTCCCTTTTCCGGCCACAGCTTTTCCATGTGCGCTGCTTGTAATCCCCACTTATGCTTATTTGGTGCTTTGCCGCAACATCATTTGCAATTAAGGGAATGATTATGCTCGAGAAGCAACACAAATGACGTGCCGGCCAGTCAACTGAATTCCTCTGTTCAGTGAATGCAAATGGTCAGGGTTGATTTACATCGGTATCTCCATGGGGCCAGGTAACAGTTTAACCTGGGGAACAAAACCAAAGCACATTTAATATCTAACAGAGCTGCAGAGGAAAAACAACAAGGTCACAGCAGTAATGAGATCATTTGCCAAGGCTCAATTTTTTCTCCACACACAAACAAATACCTGTATGTACCTGTATGTACCCTGCACGGTATTATATATGCAATATCTGAAACTCTTATACAGTGAAGTAATTTCCTTGGTGTGAGTGCAACCTGAATTTAAAAAATGTCGGTCATGGACTGAGTAAATGTTTGTGAATTCAACATCTTACTGCGTTACTGACGAAAACCTGAAACGTCCTCAGATCAGACACGCCTATTCTGTTCTTGGTTTGACGAAAAGTGAAGATGAAACGCTGCCTTTGACTTGACTAACTCAGACAACTGCATGCGGAAACCTGGAAAAAGAGCTCCCCGTCTCTCTTTTACTGGTCAGAGTGGTTCCGAGACCAACTGCAGAGATCCACACGTAGTGGATGGGTGAGAGTCATCCAACATGATCACACTTTAACAGTCAGGACTAAAACAATCAAGATTTTATTCAAAACAGCAAAACTTCATTGTAAGAATTATGAATATTTTTCAAATCATTAAAATAAGGCACTTACAGCACTTCATATCATAATTAGAAATACAGAGAGTATACACATACTAGGTGTCTATATCAAAAATAGACACATCTGTCAATTGCATTTATGATTCTATACAAAATAGTTTTAACAAATTAAAGAAATCTGCCATTTTATGTCCTTTATATTCAGATATTCTATAGTCCATTTCACATATGCAGTGATCATTCACTAAGTCTCAGTTAGTCTCAGTCAAAATAACTTTGAAATAAAAAAAAAAATCAAAATGCTTTCAAAAAAATAGAGTAACCATCAGGGCAAATTCATTAATAAAATTAATTGATTAAGAACATCACGAAGCCTCTGTTGATCAAGTTGTCGTACAAAATAAATGCTTAAAAAATACAGTTTTTACATTTGCCAGGTGTAGGTAGTATGCTTCAGTCACTAACTTCAATATAGGATGGTTTGTTATTCATAAAAACAGCAAGCAACCAGTGAACCTATAAGATGGCCACAAATTCCCATTCACATTCTTCACATCTGGCAGACACTCTCATCACTGTTTTATCGTACAGTGTTTTCGCACTTCTTCTAATATAGTTTCTATTGTTATTTTTTGTAAAGTGTGTAAAGACACCTAAAGGCTCAGAACATGATTAAACATTGTGATTTACTGCAACGCTTGTTAACACAGCCTGCTCCTCATCTCACATTTCAAGGGGAAATTAGAGGCATTAACTTCAGAGATTTTAGGGAGCCTGACTTTATATAACAAGTGTGTGTATAGATCACGAGGTGATTAAAGCATTTGTAAACTCTTTCACAAGGTGTTTTGTCCGCTAGTGATCGAGATTGGAACTGAAGTGTCCGGGGCAAATGTAGCTCTAATTCTGCTTCATCATTTTGGTTGGTTTTGCAGACACGCCTAGTGAAAGCATTGAAAGTTTTCATTCTAGACTTTCTACAGTTAGGTTCCAGCTCGGTTTCTACTTGTTGTTACTAATAGTAAAAAAAACCCAATGAGAATTACCGCCCAGCTCTGTTTTTACGTGTCTTTTAGTTCATAGTTCTGATGAAAAGGGTCGGATATTTTTCTCAGCAGTTGGGGGAGGCTACACAAGGGCTAAGAGGAGATTGAATATTGGACGTACGTTTCAAACATACTCTGTGTCTGCTAGATGTGGAAGTAGACAGTTGTTTGCGAACACATTAGCAGAACAGCTTTATTTTGTGATGTGTCGGAGCTGAGTGGTCTTTTGCCCCCTAGTGGCCAAACATCGTTTAAGTTTCAAATGACATTTCTAAGTGGCCCATTTGATGCGATTTGTCCACTTGTTTCTACATTTCACACGATAAAAAAATGTTAGCTTAGTGCAAGCGGGGATTTAACAGGGACTAAGACAAACAATGCAATCAGATCAAGTTAAGACAGACATTTGGCGGGACTCACATCAGTGATTACCTCACCTTGCATGTAATTACAAGTTTAGTACAGGAGCAGTCCACTGGGAAGACTCGGAAGCCTACAGAGAGCCACGTCAAGATTATAAGTTAATCAGTACACACTCAGAGTATAACAAATCCCCACTTTCTTTCTTTGCACTATAACTTTTGGGCTTTACGTTTCCATCACTAAGAATTGCATGTGCTCAAGAGCCGGCATGGATTGCTGATCCATTGATCTACCAAGATCAATGGATCTTTTACATTCCCAGGTGGGTTAGCAATTGGGCCAGTCTCCCCAAAACACATTGTGTATTTCTATGGAGTACTGGTATTATTATTATGCATGGGCTTTGACTTGGCTGTGAGACATCAGAGTTGGAACATTTTCAATCTCATAGCTCTGAGGGCCAGGGAATGTAACAGAGCACGGCCCCTTCACAATGTCGCACCTGTCACCATATCTAACATGACTTAATGCCACGGGCAGGTGCGTATTGTGTTATTGTCTGTCATCTTAATGAGGGGCTGGCTTTTGCTCCCAGCGTGCTGTGCCCTGCTCACAAAAGGTTACTGGAGTTCAGGCCTTTACTGAGACAATACTGAAGAAATGTAAGCTATTGTACATTCTTTAGTTTTTAAACTTTTGGTCAAATTACCACCATAGGTGTTTGCTCCTGATTTAACAGCTCATCATTATTCCTATTAATAATCTTTTTTTTGAGTTTTGCTTCTTGGTCCACATAACGTTCCGCTACTTCTGGCACCTGATTCTCCTCGGGGAGCCCAACCACAGAAACGCCGCCCTCAGATGAAGCTACGCTCTTGACACTGTGCGCCCTTTCTCGGGTCATTGTCGGCCTGCCCAGAACACTTCTCAGCTGTTCCCAGAAAAAAGCCTGCTGGTTGACCTGCTGGGGCCACTCCAGGTACGTCTTAGTACTCAGCATCTTCTTAAGCTTGCAGTACTTGCTGGGCAGGGAGCTGGGATCAATGGGCTCCTTCACCACTAGGATGACATCACTGAAGCTCTTTCCCATTGCTCTCTGCTGAGCGAAGTACAGCTCATAGTTGCACCACTCACTATTAACAAAGTTCTGGGAGAGGACAAATATTACCTGAGGATGGAAAAAAAAATCAAATTAGAAACAAAGGAAACTAAAAACATGGATCAGATGGATCTTTATGATGTAGCAATGAGTTGTGCTGGGAAGGGTGATGCTCTATCTAAAAGCAAGCCTTAGATGTTAGGTAAATGGTATGGTACCGGTGCTGATGAAAACGATTATGTTCTGCATTGCAGCCCTTTTTGTAAATTCTAGAAACAATCTAAACCCACTGTACTCCACTGCACTAAATAAATGAAATTACTAATTTGGCAAGCTGATCAGCCAGTGAACGAGCTCGACACCGATTCAACATACTGCCTCGCACAAATGACCACCACAAAAGATGTCTATTGCCAATGGTGTTGGACAAACCTCAAAACTATGGGTAAAGGTCATCATCAAAAGCTCAACAACAACCCAATGGCACCCAACAGCCAACTATCATCTTGGTGAATCACAATCCTCACATTTGCCCCCTTGAGTGTGTATTATTGATCACTTGCCTCTTCAGCCCTTTGAGAATCAATATCACAAAAGTCATCAAGTTTTCAGGACAGTTTTCAGATGACTTAATCAGCACATAAGATGGCCGTGGAAATTTCCCTTAGGGGAAGTATCAAAGGCAAGTCAATCAGGGCTTATTGAAACACTACTTAACCACAAGCTAAACACAATCATGGCCCAATCCTTAAACATTCGTAACTTAGAGTACATGATGTTGTCATCACCAGCCTGGCTGAGTTGTGACATCAGCTTGTCAAAAACATAGCTCCTCAAAAGCTGTCTGCCCAAACTAGCTGATAGGTTACAATATATCTATCTCCCTTCAATCTTATCTTGAACTTTTTTGCAAAAAAAAAAACAAAAAACAAAAAACATTGTTATGCAATTCTTCATATACTGTAACTTTTTTGTATCAATAATGCTGTATGCTTCTGGCATGTACAAGACTATTACAAAGCTGCATGGTGGCACCTTTCGACTGCTTTCAATGTTCTCAATGATGTTATCGATGATCCACCTTCCTGGCATAAAGTCCCTCTCATGAATACACAGACGATAGGGGTTTCTGTTGTTCTCCAAACAGGGCAGTAGCTGGTCCCTCACCCAGTCTGCATCAGAGTGGCTGTAGGAAATGAAGGCATGATAGGTAAAAGTCCCTATTTCCCCTGCTGCTTTTTCCTTGTGAGCTCTGTATTTGGCCCTGATGATCTGATATGTGGCTTTAGTGTACCACGGCAGGTCAAAAATATAGCAGATCAGCATCAATATCAAGATGACCGCTGCTGTGGTCGCAACACTGATAATGATAACTAGTCTGATATCACATGCCACTTGACCTGGGAAGTATTTGGATATGAATGTGTTGAGGAAGGCCTCTGGGTGGTAGCACCTGTAGTTCCAAGGCCAGTCGGTGAGGTTGACCTTTCCTTGTGAAACTGTGTCCTGGACGAAAGCATGAAGCTCACAAGTGCAATGGTAAGGATTATTCCCTGCCCTCAAGCGAGATAACTGAGGCATATCCTGGAAGGACGCCTTGCTAATGAGGCCAAACGAATTCCCATCCAAAGACAGTGACTGCAGTGACGGACTTTCCCACTTAGATGGGATAAACTTGATTTTATTCCCACTCAGCAGGAGCTCTTTCAGGTTGGTTGCTTCCTTAAAGTACGTCATGTCCAGCTGGTCCAGGTTACAGTAGGACAGATCCAAGTAGTGCACTGTGGTGGGCAGACAACGGAGGGCTTCACTCTCAAACTGATTGTGGTGAGCAATAAAACGAGTGATATTTTGATGCCAAACACAGTCTCGACTCTTTTCAGCAGATCCGAGATTGTTATCGCTAAAATCTAACACCTGCAGCTGCTGGAACTCCCTCGTTAGTGATGACAAGTCTTTTAAGCTTGTCAGTTCATTGGTGCTTGCGTTGAAGGTGTGAAGATTCGGCATGGCGCCCTTGTAAGTGCACCGCTGGTTGAAGATGAACTCATTCTGTAGTCGATTATTGGAGACATCCAGAAACTTCACATGTTCCATCTCAACCCAGGAATCGCAAGGCACGGAGTTGAAATACACAAACTGAATAGACAGTGCCTTAACTTTGTTGAACCAGGTGAAACGCCAGTCAAATCGCAGCACATCAGGATTGCTGATATACCTACAAGAAATAGTGATTGTTAGTGCTCTGTTTGTGCACTTGAAAAGCAAATACTTAGTTCCTCAACGATCTTTTTGAGCTTTTTGTGATTATTCCAAATCACAACAATAATTGCCTTTGTGTATCACATATCTTCAGAAAATTGCAGTATAATTTGCATCAATTTCTGTGTTATTTCACAGTCAATTGTCATATTGTGGATTTTGGTTGAATTTTAGTTGATTTAATGATTTAATTGAGTGGATAAAAATTAGTTTTGGGTGGGTTGTGATAATTAGTTCTACTTTTTTGGACCATTTGGGCGGTTTCCACCAATGAAAACTGAGGCTACATTCCAATAAATTGACCCCTCCTCTCACACACAATGACTGATAACTGATGCCCTTCAAAACCAAATGTCGCTTTGTCATTTTCCTATTCTAATTATTATTCTGTCATAGGTCTGTGATAAAAGCCTTGTTAAACCTTCCATCTGTTCATATGATTACATTAGACTTTATGTAATATTATATTAAAGACTTTATTTTATCACTTTACTATAATTTTTTTTTCATTATTGTGAACATGGTTTTCATATGCTGATAAGACAGAAGACTGGAGATGACAGGAACGATTATTTTTCTTAATTTTCGCTTGCTTTTTTGATGATTGGGTAAGTTCGGAGCTCTGATTGAGCTATTTTTTGTCAGTCCAATGTGGTGACGCTGCTCGTGATTGCAAGATTGTGAATTCCTAGAGAGACTGAATACTTAGTATAAACTTAAACTTATAATATAGAAGCTTATACTCTACAAACAACACTACAATTGATAGTAAAGCTGCATATAAACTGCACTGTGAGACATCATGGGGCAGTGTCAACCTACCATAAGTCTAGCAACATTTTATCATGACATTATGACAAACAAGTGCCAGGTTTTCCACCACAATAATGTATTTTACACTGGCACATGATGCCCTCAAATGGGAAGATACTCACCAAAGATCCAGCTTATCTAATGCCAGGTCTCTGATGCTGGAACCTGCTCCACTATCAACAAATGTGGGTGAACGGGCAAAGTCAATGTACTGAAGTCTCACCCTTTTGATAGGGGCAACTTGTAAGTTCATTAAAGCCATCCTCAGGAGATTCTCGTTGAATTTACCTCTGTGAAAGATAAGCTGATAGGCTGTAATGTCTTTTAATCCCTGGAAAATGTCTTCCTTCCCCATGTAGTACGTGAACTCAAAGAGATTGCGGAACTGGATGACGCTGAATGTCTTGTTGGCGATGTCACGAAGCATGTGAAGGAGAGCATTTGGCTGTTGATCTATGGCCATATCAAAGCCTATCTGCTTTGTCTGAATGACTTCTAAACTTCCAGGCTCATAGTAGCTTAGATTGGAGGAGCATTTGATTGCAAAACCTTGTAACCTGATGTTCTTCAGGGGCTGAAAATCTGCTCTCTTTAGACCCATCACCAGAGGGCCACCCATGGACAGAACCTGGAGTTTGAAAAATTTGGAGAAGCTGTCAGCCAAAGTGGCATGTTTATAAAGGTTATTGGACATGTAGAGCTCTTTTAGATTCAAGAGAGGTGTCAGAGCTCTGGCAGGAATTTCCTGCAGGGAGTTATTGAAGATGTTAAGATGCTCCAGTAGCGTGTTTTTTTTAAAGGCATCATTGTCAAAGTGTGAAATATTATTGTACTGCAGCTGTAGGGTGCGAAGCTGAGGGAAAAGGAGAAAGTCATAAGCATGGATGGCTTGCAGTTTATTGTGGGAGAGATCTATGTCTTCAAGTGTGGATGGAAATTGTCTCCAGGGGACACTGTCGAGCTGTCTTCCCACACAGTCTGCAGAGCGGCCAGAGTTGTAGATCCGACAGGGTCCTTCCTCAGTGTCAGGGGTGGGGGGAGAAGACGGAGTTGGGGATGTGAGTGCTCCAAGAAGGAGAGAACTGAAAAGAATCCATTTCCAAATCATTGTGACAGATCTGCAAAGGAACAAGAATGGGGAAGTTCAACTTTAAGCATTTTCTTTGTAGAGAAAAATCAACAGGACATTGACCTAATCTGTTTTTTGGTGCAGGGGTTATTTTGCATTTTCCACATACTATAATTTTAACTTTAAGAAACTATACTTTTCTCTTACTGTTCCTTTTCATAAAGAGACTATGCACTTCATTATAAGTGAAATATAAGTAAGTATAAAGTAAGTATAATCTCTCTGTGATACACGCACACACACACACACACACACACACACACACACACACACACACACACACACACACACACACACACACACACACACACACACACACAGTCACTCTCTTTTCATCTTTGTGAACCCCCCTAAGCATATTCCTGTTGAGTTGCAATATAATATTTATCTATGCTGTCACTGCATCAAATGAAAGTTAAGGTTTGCAGAACAGAGTAGGATGACTAGTTCCTTACGTTGCATCATTTGTGTGGGGTAAAAGTAAATTGTGACACACAACATAGCACTTGAAAGGAAGTGGCATCTAATTCCTGTAAGATGCTTGACCTTTTTTTCCTCTAAAAAGGAGGAAATGCTTACTTCTTCGGTCACTCAAAAAGTTAAATACTGTATGTCACTGAGAGCCAACAGAGAAATCCCGATGTCCGAGTCATGATGTGACAGATGAAAGAAGGAGATCCTAAACTCCACCTCTACAAGAACTTTCAGCCAATTTCCCATCATTTCCCATTAAACTATAAAAGTGCCTTTGCAGAATAAACTGACAGTGTAATCTGCAGGCTTAAGTGGACCTTGCAAGACACACGACAGACATCAGGCTACATACGTCACTCTACAGTCATTATGTGTACTCAGGCATCAAATCTGCTGTGAAGAAAACATCAGACTTATCCATATAAAACAGACATATTCATTGGTCCACCGCTATACAATAACACTTACATGATTATTCACTGCACACTACACTACACTTACCCTCTTAAGACTAGTTTCTTGAGACCTTTTGCTAAGGCAGACTCTTTCAAATCCCCTCTCCTCAACCTTTATTTATATTGCTGGTCCACGGCGACGCACTCACATAGAGGAGCAGTCAAGCTTTATAACCCCCATTAAACAAACAGTGTTAGTTTTATCTGGTCCAGAGGTGACGTGACTTGAATAAACATTTATGTCTGTGTGGATATGGGTACTAGAAATACATGTTTATTTTAGGTTATTATCGGTCATTATGCAGGATCAATGTATGGCCTATTAATCTGTGACGGCTGGGACAACCACCAGAAAGTGTCCCTCTGTAAAGTGGAGCAACAATATATTTCATATAGGTTTGGTTTGCTTCAGAATGGCAACTCAATTAAAATCCCTTTGCAGCATCTGTAAAAACATAGATTGATGGGGAGATGGTGAATATTGTTTTTATTTCTTCCAGTCATGTTTACCACTAAGGGCTGAGATGGATCGTGATGTTAAGTGCCACATCGACTCCTCCTCGAGGAAGGTGTTCATTTCATAACTGGACAGAGTGTGTCGTTGTTAGCTGTTTTTTTTCTAGATCAATGCAAGATAGTAAATGACAAACTGTATTCGTCGGATGAATTAATGTCAACCGGCATTTACTGTGTGGCCACCATCTTCCTTCCTTGTCGTATAACAGTGTTTGTGTGACAAAACAGCAGTCGAGATGCTGCTTCCATTGAGGAAACAAGACAAACTCTTGGCTATCTGGTCAACAGTGGACAGCTGTTCCTGGAAGCTGACACAAGATTAGATGGCTATCAATAATATTGACTAAGTGAAACTCCTCAAATTAAAAGGCGCTGCTATAAAATGATGTATTATAAAGTGAAAACAACAAAGCTTTGGGAACCGATAAAATTTTGCCAGAGACTTTTCTAAAATGCATTCACATTTGAGACATCCAGCTGATGTTCTCAACCAGAGTTCATCGTCTTTTGCGCATAAAATAGACCCTGCAGGGAATCTGGGGGTTGATGGCAGTTTTTAAGTTTTTGGGTTAAAGTCCAAGTCTGGTGTCAAGTCTTGAAAAAACAAGTCTCAAATCCACAAGAGCAAATCCAAGTCTCTTGAATCTCTGAATGCTGGCCATACCCGTACTTAAAAAAATAAATAATATTGACACTGTGCGCGAACATTTTCATTCCAAACCTGGATTAACAGAGTTACATGGCTGAGACCACTTTCAATGCACAGGCGTGATAATGAAATTTTCATGCCGTGGAGCAAGTCAAGTCTCAGATATAGAGCCCTATACACTGTGCTATAACAGTTATCTCGCAGGTTCGCTCCATGTCAAATTCTGTGATATGGGTCTAACAAAATGGACACAATCTGTGCCAGAATCTCTAATATCAGTTTTGAGGCGAATGTCATCCTGAAAAAAACAAAAAAACAACAGCCTCAGTCTTTTCAGTAAATGCCCAAAACTGAATGTTTATATCCAACTGACGAAGCCCTCTTGTAGCTGTAGAAGTTTTCACTCCTGTCTCTCCTGAGTGAAGGAATAAATAGTGTGATGTTGTCATAGAGCTACCAGGTCCACAGAGGGAGAAGGTAGGGGGAGGCAAATAGTTAGAGACCACTTTTTGCTTCCTGTTTCATACTGACAGTCAGCTTAGGGTACTTTAACCTAACCTTACCTTACCTTAACCTAACCATGTAGTTATTTTAACCTGACCAAACCTTTACCAGAAATTTGCATTTGTTGTCTAGGAAGGCAATTACAAATTACAAAATGTACAATGTAAATGTATTTTGTTTGATTTGGAGGACCTGTTGGTTTTTAGGCCTGGCAGATTGTGCGATGGATGCCTGGTGAATGGTTGGTGAATGGTAGAACTATGATGTAAAACAAATGCTAATATGATATTCATCTGTGCTGCTCTCATGTTTTTGAAAATATAGCAAAAGCAAGCCTTTGGCAGCCCATTCAGTTCTGGTATTTACGCATATAAGTCTATGGGTGCTCACGATGTTGACATCGGCCAGTGTTTCATGCTGTAATTGGATTGGTTAGTTTGTAGACATAGGTTGAAGTAGCAGTTGCATTGTGAGAAATTGGTCCCGAAGTTCTTCCACTGTTAGAATTTTGACATGAGCTGCCTTTGGTCGCCAAAGCTCAAGATCGCACTTTGGTGGACGCGTCGAAAAAGAAGCTTTGTTTGTTTGCAAGAAAACACCACAAGTTACCTTTAAGGAAACCTTTAAATTTGACTCAAGGTTTATGTCTTTACAGGTCTGACATTCTGGCTTTATTTAGGAATAAACCTAAAAAAAGTGATCTTTTTGTCACAAGCGTAGCCGTTAAATCATAATCCTGCCCCAAAAACGAACCTTCAACCACAGGTGGCTGCAACAAATTCTCAAAAAAAATGAAGTCAGATAAAACCATCCATTTGTTGTCTTTTCTCTCTTTACAAAGCACCTTGTCATGACTCAAGTGTAAAAAAATAAAAGCTTCACAGTTTCACAGGGCATATGAGGTCAACCAAACCTGTGTGTTTCTAATCTACGAAGATCTAGAGTTTTGATTTCATGAGTTAAAACTCTGGTTTGACATTAACTTGCCTGAAAAGAGTTTCTGTGTCAGGAACTATTCTAGAGAATTTAGTTGAGTCATTTTCTATTTACACTTGTGAAAACCTCCCCGTTCTTCGCTGTGCAGCCTTATCTGTGAAAGGAATGTGAACATAAGTTGGCAATGCTGCAGGTCGCTCTCTATATTATCCTTGAGTATTATCCTCCCTGGCTTCAGACGTATGGTGTTGCAATCACTTTGGTGTTAACACATGAGTCAAAAGGTATTAACAGCTCTTGCAATCTAAAACACCTACACATGCAGCTCACTGTGCATGCATACAAAACATAGGGCTTTTTTCCTGTTCAATATTTGTCACATGCCGATTGGCTCACTGCCAGGTTCATACAGTACAAGCAGGAAAGACAACTGGGAACCCCCCCCCCCCAAGAGCATGTGAAGAAGAAAAATATTTATTTTCTCTGCACCCGAGAGATAGCTTTCACTAATGCTGCCATGTTTAAAATCTGTAGACAGATTTAGACTCCCTAACAATAATGACATTGTTCATTTTAGGAACCAGCTGAGGAGTAAAACTGTGATTAACTGTCAGAGGTCAAATTGACACTTAATCCTGAGTCAGTCATGTGGTAAGAAAGACTAAACAACATGGCTATAAATGTTTCAGTGTGTGAACAACTCTGTAGTGATATCAGTAACACACAAACATCAAAAAGAAACACTTTGTTTTTCTGGCAGGGAGCTCAGAAGCTCTTTTTTTTTCCATTAATCAAAAGGTGGTGGGAAAGAACATTCTTAAATCTCTCAACCAAAATCATTAGCAAGCCAGAGTATTTGGTCTTGTTAAAAGCGGGACTCTCACTTTTGCATGATTTGGACATAGGAAAAATCGAGTTTAGCTGCAGCATATACATGTAGTACTGTAAAACCTTGTCTGACAAGCTGAGACAATACATTGCACAGTAAAAATGTCTTCGGTAAAAACAACCACACCTCAAAGTTCTCTCACTTGCAAAACTCCAAAGTCTGTAAGGCACCCATAATAATCCATCAGCTTCAGCTGATACATCTCAAGCTTTAGTTGTCTGTTGTCAGCTTCCGCTAAAGTTTGTTCACCGAAAGTGTGGAGTTAAAGATAAAATGTACACCATAATCACTAAAGGGGTTACTCCGATGTGAATGCAAAAACTGCATGAAAGTCATAAACCTGATCTCCTTTAGACTGGGACTAGCAGCATAGAATTTCGGCAATGCTTTGCAACTCCGTTACGGTGGAATCGCGCTTCTCCAAAGACACACAGAAGCATCTCCACAGACCTATGCAGAAATGTTTTATGGGTAACCATGTGACGCAGAGGAGCCGATGTGCACACCTCCCAAATCTCAACAATGTGTTGTGCAGACCGGCGCATCAAATTAACTGACTGCTTGATTAAACTCCTGTCAGGAGGCGGGTTCCAAAGGAGAGATGAAAACAATCGTACACGTAAAAAAGAAATGGCCACGATAACGTGTTTGAGCGAATCCTGTGCAGCCTGGAGAAGTATAACTCTTTGTTTACAATAATTCATCAAATACATTAAGCTTCAAGTACAGCTGAAGATAGAGTAAAGCTGATGGTGCTGCAGTGCAGCTGAAGCCGAAAAAGGACACAGTTGATGATTGGTGAGCTAAGTGATATTAAAAGAGTACTCCACCGATTTGGCATTCCACTCCTATAACATCGTCGGACTCACGATGGACAGTTTAAAAAAGGATCAAAATCGAAGAAGCAGAACCAAAGATGTAACTGTTTTTATTGCACACACTCCTCTTCCTTGTCAAAACCAGGCACCTACGTTACCCACTTTGCAAAACGACAGGCAACAATTCAGTTGGAGGTTTGGGTGTTTTATGCTAGTAGTGGCTAAAGTAGCCTCAGGCAGAGGTGACCCCCCAGATTTTTTTCATTTGTAGTCTTCGGACCCACACTCAGGTGACATCACCCGAGGCAATTTATCACACAGATCCCTCTGGAGACACAAAAGGCTTTTTACAACCCTTTCCACATGTGCAGTAGTACTTCCCAACACCTGGAGACAGACTTTAATATGTAAAATTGGCAGAGTTCCGCTTTAAGTACAACATCTTATGATTACAGTTGAGCTAAATGAGCCATTTGTCCCTCTAATTCATTTTTTTACAACTAAAAAGCACAAAAAATTGTCTGATAGGTCTGGATGTAAAACTCATCCAGAGGGTGATATGTCCACATAATTTGAGCCAAATCTGCCCAGAACTTATGGTGATATCTGACTAAAATATGGAGGGGAAGTCTTACTCTGCTGCTGGTACTGTGTGCTCCATAGCAACCCAGTGCAACATAAATATTGTACTTCAGGCTTCATAGTGTGAGGTGGTAGTCATGCACTAAATTATCAACCAGGCTATCACAGAAAGAATAACTGGCTCTGTCATTGATTAAACTATGATATCTCCCTGGGATGCCATGCATGGCGTCATCCAGTGAGCTCAAAGCTCTATTACTGTGCCTGATATTTACCCAGCAGTCAATAGTCAGTGGCAAACAGCCCCTTCATTGAAATGTGTTGGAAGCACTGTGCCCATTGCCCCTGTACGACACATTAATCTGGCAGCGGGTGTGTTTCACTGACGAGCATTCTTCGCTCTGGTTTATTGATGCTGACACAGCTGACCTTGTGCACGAGCTGTGAACACGTTCATCCTCCGCAGCAACTGACGCTGCTTGTGTTTACGTTCTGGTGTTGTTAATTTCATGCATTTTGTTTTTCTTTTACAGTACTGATGCCTTATAGAGGCGAAGAGCAGCGGTGTGTGTAATGAAATCAAATTAGATGAGCTGGTCACCCAGATCACAGCCAGACACATCCTCCCACTCACCTTTGGTGGCATTTAATCATGCAGGTAGTTTTGTTTTTCCAGGTTAGGACAAATAAAACCAAAGCTATCCACATGGGTGGATAATACTAGGGATGACTTAAAGCAAGATTAAGGCTCTACTATGTAATTATTTAATTACAAATGTGCCAACAATGTAAAGCACAAATTGTGGTTACAAAGGTGGAGAGCAGAGAGTTAACTGCTGACTCTGACTGTTGGTAGTGGAAAGAACAGGGCAGGAAATCACGTTTCAAAAAGGAAGTTCTCTCACAAAACATTTTTCTCATCTGCATCCTCCCAGTAACCAAGTTAAATAGTACTTTAGTAGGAATAACATTCATTCAGACAATATCAAAGTTCTTTGCTGTGGTTATCTTTGATTTGACTACAGTCAGAAAGTCTTATTAGTCACCTGTGTTTGGTGAGACAAAATGCTTTTCTTCAGAAGGGTTTACGACCCACTGCTTCATGGAGTTGACAGGCAGAAAAAATGTCTAATATGTTATTATGGCAATTCAGCAAAAGATCTTTCTCTTTAAGAATATTTGAAACAGTTGTAACTATAATAACATGATTGACTTAAAATGCTGTTTAGGTGTGCCAGCCCAACGGCTTTTGTATTGTGCATTCGTTATGTATGCGTTATGTATGTACATGCTGGCTTCTTACAGAGCCATCATTAGGGCTGGGCTTTTCGTGCTGTGAAAAGTCAAAAACCCACTGTGAGAAAAATATATTATATCGGAAGCATGAGAATATTGTTTACAGCTAAATGTTTTTGTTTCATTTGTCTATAAAAATTGTACTTATGAAAGCAGTTTCAGTGATTTAAAAAAAAAAACAAGAGAAAAAGGGTGTCTCAAGGAGCCACTCAATAACCGTTGATCCAAGGCTTCAAAATAAAAACAAGGTTGAGGTGTTCTGTTACAGTGCAAAAAATTAGTCTAGTCCAAAAAAATCAAAATATTGCCCATTGTGACCTTAGAAGGGGAACAATGCTCAGCACAAAACAATGTGTGCTGTTTTTGTGATTCGACTCCACCTACAGTATTCGTCGTTTTCCAGTGCTCTGTTTTGTACTGTGTGACATGGCTAACGAATGAATAATCAATGAATTAGTAAAACCAGGACAAGTGGGTCCAAGCGTCTACATTTTTTCGGAGACTGTCCTCCTGTAAAAAACAACCACATAAGTCGTCTGTGCAAGCGGCTTAATACGACCCATAGTTATGTTTATTGTTAGGCTACCTTTAGCGGCCGTAGTTATTATGATGGGAGCAAGGGAGGAAGTCAGATGACCTTGTATAAAGAGTGACAAAGTCCACGTTAGGAGGAGGAGGTTGGAGTGGATGGATGGCTCGACAAAACAGCGGACTGTCACACAGGAGACCATGTTATGTTTCCTGCCTTGTTTAGTTTGTCCATGACTGTTCTCGTATCTATTATTGATAATATGACGAGTAAAGTCTGGTATGCTCCTATAGTTCGTGTCTGAGGGTAGGGACATACAACCTATATGATCATTTAATTTGGAGGACTTGTTTTTCCTGTCAAATGAATTACTAATACTAACGTCAGACTAACCAAGCTCAAGAAATGATGAGGTGAGCTTGAACGTTTTCACTCTTGAGCAGATTAGAGAGGTTTTTTTTGTCCTTTTTTTTCTTTAATTTTTTTTTTTTTATGGACAAAAGGCTGTTTTTCCCTAAAGTTTCAAACTCAGGTGGCCCAGAAAACCGTTCACTGGTCCAACTCAAAATGGGAGTCTGCAGTTACCTTACACCAAGCTGCAGTATGGCTTTCTGGAGTCAAAAACATATATAAACTGAATGTGACCACTGCACACAAGCATGTCTGGTCAAGGCTGTATTGTGGTAAACATTTTTCAATGGGAAATGTGTGAGTTGTGTTCCAAAGTAAGACCATTAAAATAACATTTTAAAACCTACTGCCATGTGTGAACTAAAGCAGTCACAGTCTACAAATGTTCACTAAGAACAGCATTGGAATTGCAACAAAATCAGTTTATAGTGGTATCCAATAAAGGTATTTATGTAAAAGAGGAGTAAGAGACATGGCTTTAAGTTCAAAATGATAATTAAGTTTCATAAAACCAAGGAGAACTGCTTCATGCACAACCTGCCTGGTGAAACATGTTGCAACTGTTTCACTTGTTATACAATAAACATTAACTAGACTACTAGACTATTAATGAAACCAGTCCTGGACAGGTGGCGGGAAAGGCTACACTGATAGGGGGCGGGCTTACCTAACCGCCCACCTGTGCCAATGACACAGCAAACACTCAATGATAAAAATAAATCCAGTTCATGCATAGTAGGTGACCAGGTTTTGCAGTGCTGCCGAATTGTCAGCCACACACTTCTCCGGGAACTGCAAAATAAAAGCAGAAGTTTGAAAAGCTGTTTTGCCTTTAGAGAGTTCAACAGGACCCTTTAAAATAACTCTAATTCCAACATAAATAGAAGCAATAAATGACCGAGATAAATAGCACTGTGCAAAGTAAAACTTTGAAAAAGATCTAAGAGGGTGTAACAGCAGTAGGGATCTGCTGACAGTATACACAGAAATCCCTAAGAAACCACAGGAGCCTTGGTTACAACTCCTGTTTCAGATGAAACTTTACAGACATTATCAGCCAGGCAGCACTGACATCAAGCAGCTGCTCGGAACTGCCTGAAATTAGCTGATTTACCACTGGAGCTTCACAGGTGCCAGCAGTTAAGCTGGCTGATTGCCCGAGGAGATGAGTGTCTTACAGGATAAGCCTGTTGTTAGCTTCTCTTTTTTTTTATTATTATCAACAAATCCCATTAAATGATAAAAAACAAAACTGAATTGATCCTACTAACAAGTATTGCCTGTGTATCAAAAGCCTGAAATATACCTCAGGCCCAGAGCTATGTTGTTACCAAAAACTCTGGGCCCTACTAATTATAAAGAAGAAATCTACCAGACAATGTTGCAAAGGTTTTGTGATTTAAATACCCTAGTTATTGCACAATAAGGAACACAGAAGTTCTATGACACAAAGACAAATTGCTCTGACAGATCTATAGTAGGCTTTGGCTACACAGATGATCCTAGATAATGGGAGGTTCATTTTTGGTTTTGGCCTCTACAAGTTCTCTTATTTGGAGAGAATTTTGTTGGAAGAGTTTTTTCCGATTCTTCGTTCCGCCTCTGCAGAAGTAACACAGAACTACTAATTCTGATTGCTGGAGGCGATGCAAGGCGACCAATGCAAGTCATTCAAATCATTATCATATAAATTCTGGTCCTGTCCTGTTTTGATCTCTTATTGGATTTGATGTTCAGTACCTATGCAATATCTCAGCAGTGATAAACTGTGAAGACAGAACCCGAATGGCATTTCTGCTGGTTGCATGGAAAAAACAACGTAACTCATAAATGGCTAAAACCTGAGGTTCCCTTCTTGTGACTGGATAGAGATAAGTATGTAACGGCGAAACGGACTCCTTCAGAGTACACCAGGACAAATTTACAAATTTACAAATATCTGGTCAGGGTGGATTGAGTTCATTGGCCCCTGAAGACAAGACTTTACATAAAACACAATTAACTCATGCATATTACCATTCTTTACAGCTGTTTGTATGTAGTTCTGTTTGGTCAAAACAATGATGCTTAGGAAATATGATCAACTGGGAGGAAACTTGATTCCTTTTCTTGTTTGTTTTTTTTTTGTTCTTTTCTTTTTATTCTTTTTTATTTTGTCCCCTTTCCTCATTTTTATCCCATCAGCTCTGAAACTCCCTGCCAGACAATCTGAGACTTGCAGTATCAGAAACATCACTTCTTAAAACTTTTTAAAAAATGCTTTTACTAAGGTCATTGTTTGTTTTACTTTAGTTTCCAATATGGTTTATCTTTTCCATTTAATTATATTGGCCTTGTCCATTTTATTGTTGGGTTTTAATTGTTTTCTTTACTTACACTGGCCAGATTCTGTTTAATTGTTATTGTATTTAATTTTTTTTAACAAGATTCTTCTATGTAAAGCAGTTTGTAACTGTTTTTGAAAAGTGCTTAATAAATAAAGTTTCTTATAACTATTTACATTTCAAAAGTAAGAAACGTGAGACTTTTTTTTAAAGTCAACAATTAAGTGTCAAGTTTTTATGATTGTATTTTCATTATTTTTTATTATTATTTTCTTTATATTATGTATCTATGTAATTGATCAAAGTGGGTCTGGACTCTACCTGGCAACAGCGATGGTTTTATTGATGGTGAAATGCTGTGCGTTTCGATGTTTTTCTTTGTTTTCTTTTGTTATTTTTCTTTTTCTTTTTCTCTTTCTAAAATGTTTTTATGTATTTCTTTTCATTGGATATATCATTGTTAAAACTGGGCTTAAATGTATTCAGTATTTGTCGTTCTCATTCTTCAAATCCTTTGACTACCAATAAAAAACAGAAACCAACAAAGAAACAAAACACTGAGATGCAGAGTCTGCTTTGGGCGACTACTATCAAGAGACGTGTCTGGGAAGCCAACAATTGTCAAATAAGTGAAGGGCATTCTGGCATAACTTCACCTGCTTCCAAGGTGCATGGAAGGGGAAAGAGTCTGAAGAGGTAAAAACTCGAACAACACTTGTAGTATAAAGATCAACTTTAAGCTAACAACCATCCTTGTGTTAGTTTGGCCGGAACATTGTATCATTTGTAAATACCAGTGTCGTCAGCAAAGTGTCGAAACCCATGATGGTGACACGTTTAAACCCTAAAAGGCAGTGGGTAAGATTATTGCTCTTTGCTTCTCATGTTTGGCAGTTATAGTCATTTCCACTTGATTTTTTTTTTTTTTTTTTTTTTGTCTCCACTCATTAAATAAATCAGTGAATTTTTATCTGCCTCTAGAGATTCTCTTCT
The DNA here is from genome assembly GCF_016859285.1 of Xiphias gladius. Taxonomy (NCBI): domain Eukaryota; kingdom Metazoa; phylum Chordata; class Actinopteri; order Istiophoriformes; family Xiphiidae; genus Xiphias; species Xiphias gladius. The sequence continues at coordinate 27,296,981 of NC_053421.1, read as the reverse complement.
TTTGAAAAATATAAGTAAAAATGAACCCCACAAACACCAAACACACTAAACATACTTTAAAATGAAAAAAATTTCTCTCTGCTGATTACTTAGTGCTGTTATTGTATCTTGGACCTGTGTAAGGAAAATTGCTCAGCAGTTCTCACTATAAAACCAATTTTTGGGATGTGATGGCTAATGATGATAGATGAATCAGCCGTTAATCAGAGTCTCATATATCTGTTTACACAGTGCCAGTGCTGTATGGTAGCCATATCCAAAATCTTTATAACTCAATGATTAACTTTAATCGCGCACTAATGGACAAAAGTAATGTGTGATAATCCAATAAAGCCTGTCCTAAAGGTTATAAATACAACAGATTTAACTGCAAAAAACTTGACTGGATTCATTTGTATATTAAGAGACAAAACAAGTTTGAAACAGACATAAGAGAAAAAAAATCTTTCAACTCACCTGGAGATGGTTGATCCAACTCGGTTCCCCTCCCTAAATTGAATTTTCACAACACATTTTAACCTGTGCTGTACATTAGACGCTCAGTAGCAGTAGAAGTGACTCAGCACTGAGGCAACCTTGTTATTCTCGCTCTCTCTTCCTGCTGCTCTGTCTTCCTCTGTCACCCTCTCACTCTCTCTTGCACAGGAATGTGGAAAGTATTGGGGGAATTTTTTTCCTGTCTCCCAAGCTTCCCGTTTGGTTTTACGTGTACATTTTACAAGTATTTGCTGCCTTACCTGAAAAACAACTTCTAGGCAAACATAAGAAAAAAAACTCATCACATTCCTAAATGTCTTTTCTAACAGTAATGGGGCAATTTTTCGAGCCAAGCAGATAGATTTGAATTTATTTGTCCAGGTTTTCAGCTATGGATCTCAGCCTCCAACCCAATAAAATGGAATGAATACATTGGAATTTAATCTGTGTTTCAAAAAATATAAACACCTGGCATTTAAAAAAATCAACAGCAACTTCCCTGACAGGTACGGGTAAAATGAATCATAGATGGTGGAAAATAGCTGTAGGTGAAAAAACAGGAAAAGGAAAAAACAGTAAAAAGAACTGATAATAATATCTCGTGTTGCTGCTTTTTTATGTTCATTTTTACCCCCATAATTTTTATCAATACTTTTACATGTCTAAACAGGCTTTGAAAAAGTGCTGATCATTGAAAGGTTGGCTGCTTTTCTCCACATGTTCTTCCTGGAGACTCTTGGAATCTTTTGGGATAGCTCTCAAGTCCGTAGAAGGTCAGTTGCTGTTTAAATCCTGTGTTGCAAAAGAGTCTGAGTGCAGAAGTCTGAATGTGCACCTCTGCCTTATGCTCTAGGAAGGAGAAGTTATCAAGATCGCTAGCTACTGGCTTGTAGCTTTTCAATTCAATGTGCCCATTCACTGTGGATATCTCATTTGTACAAGTGGGGAGTCTTTTTAAAGCCATCAATATCCCGGCAACTTTATTGGAAATCCGGCCATGGCATGTTTTCTGCGTCTTCGCGTCCTACATTTTGGTGCCAAAGCAAGCAAATAACTTATGGGCAAATGCCACAAAAATTCTCCAGCCATGGCAACATTTTCACAATGGCAATGCTAATATCCTGATGTTTTTACCATGTATAATCTTTGCATGTTCACATCGATAATTTAGCTTTAGTTAGAAAGCTATCATAGTTAGTTTTGCACATATTAAGTCATAAACCAAATTATTGGATAAGTAAAAACTTTGACCTGTTGATTGTGATAGGGAAAAGCTAAGGAATCCTCGAAGTTATTACAAATCATCCAGGGGGGAACATGACCAATGTCCATATCAGATTTCATGGCCGTCCATCCAATAGTTGTTGAGACAATCCACTCAGAACCGCAAATGTTACCATCACGGAAGCCCTAAAGGGAAAAAGTCACCAATGTGTTTAGGTTCCATCCTCTGGGAACCAGGAATGTCTGTACAAAATTAGGTGCCAATCCACCCAGTAGAACCCATTTCTCAGGATAAGTGAATATTTTCTGATTCTGATTCATACATCTTTTCAACCTCCCGAGTGAATATTGCCAGTTGTACTTCCCTGTTACAAGTCTGTGACACGGGTTTTCCGCTTATTTTTTTCAGGTTTTCCTGAAGCCCTGTATTTCAGGGCTTTGTAACAGTAGAAGTTATGGATGCTATTTTCTTTAATTATTACAACATTTCAGAGGACTTTGTAGAATATTTACTTTTAGCCTGTTCTACCCTGCACGCAGTGTCTGGGACATTTCGTTGCATATCAAGCTCAGACTTGCACAAATGTTCCCCTTTTCTGAATATTTTGTCCATTTACAGTATGTCTGCTTACACTGTGAAACCAAAGGTGAAATCCACAAAAATAGCGAGTAAAGAGCTAAAACTGAGTGGGTCATATACTTTGTTCTATGTAGCCATTAGGGAAGGCATTAAAAGGTGGTACTGACAAGTTTTTGGAGGAATTTAAGAAGAACTTACACAAGTAGGAAAATTCATCTTCCCTGACAGACTTAATAAGCGTGCATGCATTTGCTCCCCAAGTAGACTTCGAACTTCACTTGGTGCATATAGTTCATTTATTCATAAAATTTGGAGGAACAGCAGCAGTCTTGCTGAATACTTTTCAAACAGACATAAATGGGTTTTTTGTCTATAAAACATCCATCAATCTGAGAGTGCTGGTTTTCCTTTTCAAGTTCTATTATATAGCCTGCTGGCTAGTGTTACATGACTTCTGATTATTTGAGCAGACAGGTTTGAGACCAGTGTTACGGCAGGGCTGATTGCTGGAGTTGATTGCCGGCTCTAAACTCATAAAATGCAATTGATTGGGAACAGAAGAGGCTACAGCAGAACGGCTGCAACCTTAAAATTCAATCTCTCATTCGGGCCTAATTAAGGAATAACCAGTAGAGACTAGATTTTTACACACCGAATAGGCTTCATATCCTTTGCAATGTTCCTGACAATACACCAAATATTGGCCAGCAGATGGTGATGTAACGTGCTCGTCTTGGCACCTCCAATTGAGTGTCAACCATCTTATGATCTAATGTGAACTGATTTCCACAATATCTGCTTGTGTAAAGATCTACATGCACCTTGTTTTTATTTAAACAACTTTAAAAGTGCCTCAATCTTTCTGTCAGTTTTACTTAAGAATTATTAAGGTATAAGTGTCTGATTAAAAGAAGTTAAATTAAGATACAGAAAGATGTGAAAGGACATTTTTTTATCTACAGATCTTACACAGGACTCTGTCTCTTAACTATGAAACATTATTCCATTAACACGCTCCCTTGATTAATCCTTAAATGACCCCTGAAACAATAAGGAAATTCACCAGAATCATGTTTGTGGTAGCAAGAGATCCTGTAATATGTCTGTTACTTAAAAATTCAAAAACTCTGCCATTGTTAATAAAAAGTCTTGAATTAAATAGGGGTATTTCCCCTCAATTTCCACATTAATCTAAATTACTTGAAACATTTTAGGGTTAGGGTTAGGATTTTGGTTTACATTCAGGGTCTGAAATACTTTCAGGTGTATATTGATAATATGTTAACTCAGTAGCCAGGTATTTAATATGCTACCCCAGAAAATGGGATAAATCGATGGATAAAATTATGGATTATAATATATTAATGGTTTTAAAGGATTTTCTGCATGATTATATCCCTTTAAAATACCTTGATACATTACATCATTTTATCCTTTAATTATCTACTTCAATACCCATTAAAACTACCCTAACATACATCATTATTAATGCGTAAATGATTGAGATTCAACGGTAAATTGAGACAAATCGGTTTGATAGTGCTTTTAAATAAAGACAATACATTCTTTCTTTATACTTATATTTTATTAATTTTCACCGCACATGTTCAGGGAAACATATGTCACTATGGATTTGTTACATGAATATCTATTGCACTATAGATATCTGTTATTTAAAAATACATGTTATGAGATGGCATTAGACTGGCATGGCACCAATATAAATCTCTTTTTTTAATAATAGAGTTTGGCAAGTTACTTTTAAAATTAGATATATCAAGACACAGAATTGTGGGCACACATCATGTACATTACTTGACACTCAACCCCAGAGCAAACAAAACAGCGACCCGCTTCCCTCAGCGTTGATTCACTTATAGCAGATAACGTGATCCACCAAAATGATTTCCTGAAGGCAAATCAAGAGCTTGCTTTGAAGGAGATTAGCATTTATCAGACTGGCTGACGATGACGGATGTGAGAGAGTGATAACTGAATTTCGATATAGCAGCCGTGTGAGCATCCATATCAAAGCAAGGACTTGAACAGAGTGAAGATGTGGTTTGAAGACAGCAATTGTTGGTAAATGCAATAAGTTTTAATTCCACGCATTAGCTGGAAAAGTGTGGATATTAATGCAAAGCCCTGTTCAGTTAAAGATGGTGATGGAGGCCTAATTCCACCTGCCTGAGGAGCGGAGCTCCTCGTGACGAGGGGAAAATGCAATCAGCTGTGCACAGCAACACCTCATTGACCAGGTTTAATACTCAGTGACACAAGGCCATCTCTTCTGGTGAGAAAACAAGACCTGTGTCCCAAATCCACACTATAGCCTATACCTGTTCTGTGTTTTAGGATTTTCTGGGAAAATGCTTGATTTTTGAGTGTGGTGTTGATGGAGACTGTCGTCCCACAAGGCATTAAAGCTGAAATAAGTTTTTTTTTTAAATCATATTTGATTATAGTATGTAAAGATAAAATAGTAAAACGATTGTGGACGGTTGTGCGATGGCTCCAGTGACAGCAGTAAATCCTCCAAAATATTTCTGATCTGCTTGTACAAAGCTTTGGACGTTTGCCAAATGAACACAGTACATGTAAATGTAAAAAAAATAAATGTATTTAAAAAAAAATGTTTTCAAATTTGACATTAGAGGTAGTTTTGACATCCACTGGCACATTGTATTGTTTGCACATATGGTCAAGTACGTTAGCTTCTTGCGTACCTAACTGCCAAAAATGCTAGACTGTTACAGAGAAGTACTGTGAATACATTTAATGACATTTTCACACCACTATATTTATCTGATGGCTGTAGTTACTGCTAAGTTAGCGGAATATGATTTGGATAAAAATTTTGTACTCTAAGAAGCCAAAGTTTCAGAAAACACACACACACACTCGTTTTAATTTAGCGGAAATATTGCTCCCTGCTTTATATATGTAACATATTAAGAATATGTAATTTGCCATATTTAACATATCTGGATATTCTGATCATACTTGCTTATGTTTCTATAAATAAAGAATTGAAAAAAGATTTTGAACACAGGACTTTTACTTGATTTTAGAATTACTTTTGCCGAGCCAAGGATTTGAGTGTTTTCCTCCACCACGATTGTGCTGGTCAATATTTTACTTTATTAGTACCAGTCCTAAGTCCTAAATTGTGTTCATCAGTGCCTTCTGACCCATATGACTGATACAAAAACACCTCCCGAATTTTTTCTGATCTGTTTCCGATCTGCAAGATCACGGTCATGGTTAAAATAAACTGGCGTCAATAGGAGGAAATGGGACATGAAACATGGTCTACCTTCTCAGAGTCACATGCTTTGTATGTCATCCACCAACCACCCACTGCTATCTCGTAGGTTTTTTGCAACAGTAACTTTGTCATCCTACTTCCAGAGGACACTCATTATCCGCATGACTGCAAAACGTAGCCTGTTAGGGAAAACGTAAATACAGCAGGCTGTAGAACAAATGACCAATCTGTTGTTTTTTCTTTTGAGGAGACTCAACAAGTATATAGTATGGACTTGGGACAGTGTAGAGACTTATGATACCAGGTTTCTTTGCCTGCTTGAAAAGCATAGGCTTCTTTTCTAGTAGTAGCTTGTGATGGCAGCTTTCGGAGTCAAATCGTGACATACACGCAGCAGTTACAGTTACAGTATAGACGATGTTATACAGAAAAATGCCTCGGGGCACGTCTGTGTATGTCGAGTTAGTTTCCAGCCAAAAGTCTGAATGGCCGAATGGAGTTCATTAACTGCCTCTATGTTTAGCAGCACTTGGCTGTTGGCTGGTGTTAATTTCCCACCCTGGTGGTGAAACGGAGACACAAAGACGATTAATATGCATTAGAGTTAGACCTGCAGTAGGTTTGTGTTTGTGAATTTGGTTGTGGGGAAGACCAACGTTGTACACATGCTCAGGGTTTGTGTGGCACAAAACATTATGCAAGGTAAGGAACAAGGGATTTTGCAAGTACACGAAAGAGGAAGCATTGAGCAATGGGTGAATGAGGCGGCTCAACATAGCTTTGTTTTTTCCAGTTTTTTTCTTTTTCTTTTGGCACAGTCAGTGGCCCGCATCAGTGCAATGCGGAAAGCAAGCAGATCCCTGAGCAGCAACACATAACCGAGCTGAGTGAGAAACATGACACTGTCTTGAGATGATCACATCTGAGAACATGCTCGCTGCTCGTATCCCTGAAGGTGTAAAATAAATTCTTAAGTACGGTGCATGAGAGCCGGCTGCATTGTCTAATTAGCTATTAATGACATTTCTGCCACTGTGGAAGGCTCAGCATGGACAGATTTATGTAACATTACTGAATGATAATTCTCAAAGCTCTGGAGAACATGCTAATCCACTGCATAATTCATCACCACCCAAGCCTACTTCTCCAGTCAGCTGATCGGTATTCATAAGGCTTGGCATAGTTTTTGGCATTTCAATGCTGTTGAACTGCAGCTACAGTCACAACTCTTTCTTTTTACTTTCAGCTTTAATCTAGCTTCTCAAAATATTTTTTGTGATCAGAGGAGAGGTTAAAAGATGATGCTGCAGGCGCGTCTGTTGCATGAAGTTTACACCTAAAGCCACTGTTCTCGCCGCCGGTTGTGGTTGCTGCTGTACATCAGTGAAGCATCTTGCTGGAATCTGTCAAGCCATTTGTCTCACAGCATAAAGATACACGTATGAAAAAATAACCACTTTTGTGTGTATTTGCACTGATGTCCCTGGGGAAAGAGGCAAAGCAGTCAATGGTTACATATCACGTTCTAACTATGGCATAAAAACCCGAACTATCAAGACAAATTGTCACGTACGTAGGCAGCAATGGTAGAAATCAGCATCTGCAGAGCAATAAAATACAGAACATACGTCACAGATCTAATTACAAGCCTTTTTTTTTTTCTCCTGGCAAACTATGAAATGCAACTCCACTATACAATTCCATTTAGCTTCATCTGCCCTTATGATAATGTAGGTATGGTTTTTTTTTTTTTTTTAATTGCTATAGCGTAACACCTTGTTCACATCTTTATGCATTGCTGGGTTGGCAGAAATCGGATGTCATTTGAGGCAAATTAGCTCCTCTTTGTTGCTGTCCACTCTATTTCCCAAAAAACCTGATCTTTGTCCGTGAACGACGTACCCAGAATTAGCAAAATAATCACCGCTGTTTGACATAACTTGTAACCACCGTCTCTCCACAATAAATGACCTCAAAGAAAATATCCAGAATTTACACTTTCACATAGATTGATAGCGATTAATTGAATTATTCAATGGTTTTATGCTTAAGATGTTCCTGTTCAAAGATTCTGAGGGCAGTATGCTCTTTACTGCCAACAGTAGGTGACTTTTTTCCTAAGGACTTGTGGGCGATGTTGTGTTTTCAACATCCTGTTAGGGCGAGTGCTTTGCTCTGATGATCTGGGGAGGAAAAAAGACGACGGCATGTAAAAAGAAAGAGAGCGGACAAAGCTGTGAACAAGGCGTAATAACAATGTCTGACACCATCTGATAAAAAGGTGCAAGAAACTGCCTCGTCTGAGGAGGAGGTGCTGAGACACAGTGATGTTCGAGAATGAGCTCTTGCCCATCCGCCTACTTCCTGTCAAAAAGCTGACACTTCCTCCCAGTGATGTTGTTAGACTCAGCTGCACTAATTATAGCGCCAAGTCCAACTGAGTCTGCAGTATTCTGCTTCAACTGCAAAATTGTGCTTAGGAGTTTATGTCCCAGAAGTGTTAAGGCTTTTTAAATCTCAATACCAGACATTTTTTTAAGTACGAATGAGCTATACCGATGAAGTCTAACAAGATGAATGATAAGATGTAAGAGCAGTATTAAAGGTTTACGTATTCACGAATAAGCACAATCAAGTCAATTTCAAAATAAGTAGAGAAATGGTAAAAAGAATTGGCCTGGTATTGGTGGGTTTTTTTTGCCCAACTCATAGGATATGTTTATCTTTTTGAGTTAGAGAGGAAAGGTTCGCAAAGCACCTAATTATGGTAGAATTAAGTTTGAACTCGCAAGACATGTCAATTCATGGACAGTAACTCCTAGTCACTTTAATTTGAGTAAAATAACGTATGTATGTTCCAGTTCTGATCCTGTTAAGACCACCACAGCCGCAGATATGTTGCTTTATGCTAAAAATATAGAACCGAATTCATCATACACTGAAATTTTCCGGACTCCCTCTAAAACTTGATATGGAAAAAGGTGAATTGGCACTGTACAACCCAACCGTGTACTTCAATGCTCTGCGAACCTAACCTCCTAACAGCGGCTCCTTGTCTTTCCTGTCATTGGGAGCCAGTAAGGATGAGGGGTTAGCATTAGCGTTAGCTGCAGTTAATGGAGCCACAGAGTAGCCACAGCGAGCAGGAGCGACGGCCCCAAGGTGGAGGCCAGGGAGGCGGCCACGAGCCTGCCATCGTTGACCAGCCTGAAGGAAATAACCTCCACCTTGAATCCGTCCTCGGTGGCCATGCAGCGGAATAGGCCTTCTTTGAGGGGCGTGTCGATGATCGGCCCCAGGACGCAGAAGTCCCCGGAGAAGAGGCAGGGGTAGTTCTTGACACAGTTATCCTTCTCCCAGCGATAGGTGGCGTGGAAGGAGCGCACAGGACAGGGGAGAAAGACGGAGGTGTTGGACTGCACCACCACTTCTCTGGGTGAATTTTGACGCTGCTTCAGAGCTGTAGGGAAAAAGAAATAAAGACTTTCATATCAAATATGTGGTGTTGACAATTTGAATAATAATAGTGATTTAGCTCATTTCCAGATCATTTTTATATTTTCTGCTCAGAACACTGGATCTTTTCCAAGGCTGGATTACCAGCTGGGAAGGGCAGGCAACTACCTCAGGTTCCCAGACTACCTTAGGGACTGTGGGTCCCTAAAGGGCCCAGTATTTATTATGCTCAGTGGGTTTACAGTTATTTGATTAATTGCAAATCTGTCTGGGACCACACGGCACTAAATCACATTATGAACTGAAATGATAACAGCCTTCTGGCAGGTCCCACATTATTACCCCCTGACATCACAACATAAAAATAATTCATTTTAATAAAACAAAACATCGAGAAAACGTTTCCGCATGTCGTCTTCCAGCCTCTGTACTTACCAAAAATGAAAAGAAAAAACCCCTCTGCCGATCAGAGCTCGTGTATTCAGAGCTTTCCAACCTTAACTAACCACGGCAGACCTGTGAATTTTTCAACATGTGTGCACAGGTTTAAGTGATTGACTGCACCTTAGTTACTAGTTTACATAGTAAAAAAAAGGCATATCGTTAGCCATCTACAGTTGTATGTGGATTTACAGGTTACGTCAGTAAAAGCCCGGTTTGACACATACAATGCACGGGAGCCTGTGTAACAAATAACATATTGTGTGTATATGTAGTAAACATCTGAACAATGTTATTTTAGAAAGAAACGGTCCTATCTTGCACTTTTTATAAGACTGCACTATAATACTTCAAAGGCTAACAAGCTACACTGCAATAGTAGACTGGGCCTGTAGCTTTAGCCTCACCCTTTATTACAACCGTTACACAGTGACAAATTGCAACAAGAATGTATGTATATAATGAAGCCATCCCATGTACAGCACTGTGCAAGTGTTTTAGGCACTTTAGATCTTTATCTTCTTATCCATCGGGGAGGCGTCCCATCGGTCCTAAATTCATTCTGCAGCAGGACAACCAGCCCAAACACACAGCCAGAGTCATAAAGAACTCTATCTTCAGAGACAACAAAGAACAAGGAGTCCTGCAACAGATGGTCTGGACCCCATAAAGCCCTGACCCGGACATCATGGAGTCAGTCTGGGATTACGTGAGGAGACAGAAGACACTGAGGCCTAAATCCATGGAAGAACTGTGGCAAGTTCTCCAAGATGCTTGGAACAACCTACCTGCCAAGTGTAGTGAAAAGTAAACTATGAAACTTTGTTTCAGAATCAATATGTTTGTGTTTTTTAATAACTTTAGAATAAAGAATAATGTAGAATAAATATGGTAAAGCCTTGAATGAAACTGCGCAGTGATTTCTGTAATTGCTGCTCTAGTATTCCTCCAAGATACTATTAAAAGACTAAAACAGATTGCTTCTCATTGCCTCTAAATATTATTTTCTGGGGAAATAGACCGAAAGTTGTTATTGTAACCACTGACACAACTGGAAATAAATGCAATGTTAAAATCTGATCACTTTAGGAGACAGCCTTCGCTTCAGGGGGGAGCAACTGTCATTATTAGTTGAGGTTATAACTGGGTTTTGAGCTTTGAAACAGGGCAAGCCATTACATAAAAAAAAAAAAAATCACTCTCTGTGGGTTGTTGGACTCTGCTCAATTATATGATAATCATCTTTTTACTCTAGCTGCTCAGAAAGGTTCCTTTTTTGCTTTAATTAAGCTACAGAGAGAGTGGGAGAGAGTAGATAAGGGCTCACCAGCTGCTTCCCCACAAACTGAGGAGTTCGAATGGTCCAGATTCTGAATGAGTACCCTGTTGGAAAATAATAGAGAGGACAAATTAGCAGCATTGAATAGTTTCCCAAATGGTTTATGAGTCTCCACATCCACAACTCATTCAGCAGTGTCAGGTCGGGAAAAGGAGAAAGCTCAGCTAGATGCTCATTACAGCACGTGATTGATTTTCATATTCTTTCTTAAAATTGGAAAATGCACAATATTCGTTAGAGCCAGAGCCCTTTACTGAGAGACATGAAGTCAAAACTCTTATTTTCAGCTCCGCATGCATCTTTGGTGATTTTGGTGATCATCAAGTTTTTCTTTGAACTGCAGTTTCTTTATAGTTAAAGCAAGTTTCATCACCTCGGGCCAATGATTTTCAGCCAGAACATAAAGCATTATTTCTGTAATTGCAGATTTATGCTTTAGATCCGACTGCACTGATACTGAGTAGAAACTGCTCTCGAGTGCTCTCCTCTCTTATCACCCCATGTAAAAACAGCCAGTAGTTCTGCAGCGCTGACATCATATCTAATCATACCCAGACGTGACGTTGTATCCAGGCGGGATGGCGATGCACTTCCTCCTGGCCCTGTCCCAGCCGCAGTACGGATCTCGGGAAAGGATGCACTCCCTGCATGTGTCGCCATAGCGACCGCAGTCGGCCAATGGCAGTCGCTGGACCTCCATCGCTGTACCAACATACAGGTGTCCCTAAGGGAGAACAGATGAAATAGAGAATGTGTCTTTTGGACTTAGTATTACCGGAATAAATCAGCCAGTGCCGTGCAATTATTCAAAAGTGTGGACTTAGAGTCAGTTTCTTCACAGATTTGTCTTCTCTTTATTATAGCAGAGCCTCTGAAACAGCTTTCAAACCAACATGGAACAGTAAAACCCTCAATTAAAATCCAAAATAAGGAATTTCTATAATATGGAGAATGACATGACTGGCAAATATTTAATATTTTGTGAAGACTGGTGTCAGTAATCGCAAATGAGGCTTTAAAGAGCCTTATTCTTCCATATACGCAGATTTATTCATTCCCTTATTCATTCATTAGATGACCAGGCCTAAAGGACCCAAGCCATTCATCTTATAAATTGAAATTCTGGCAAAATTTGGAAATTAGTCGAGATGATATAATAGAAATAAATGGGGAATTCATAATGCATGACACATTTTTTTATTCAAGAAATGCCAAATTGAATACAAATACATTTTTTGTATATGAAAGGTTTTTATGTTTTTCTATGTGCATTTCTTTCGGAAAAAGCCTTGAATGAAAAGCCACCAAATTAAGTTCATCTAAAATAATGCAGAGTGGAAACCGCGGAAACAATATTCCCTACGGTCGTCTTCATTTTTGAAAAACCCTTAATGAAAAGATGAATTGTTTTAGATTCAGCTCTGAACTTCTGAAAAAATGCTAAAAAATACAAATTACATTTCCTCCTTCCCCTTTTCCTCCCTTGATTGAGACTGGAGCTTGTCACAATATGGCTACGATAAACAGCCACAGTTTAATTAATCTTCCTTCCACATTGGAAGGGGGGCATGCAGCCTTCCCCAGCATTGTATAAGCCCTGATGTAATATTTATTGTTGAAAGCAGGATGCAACTAACATTGCCCTCCACCCTCTACCACACACTATTCCTCATACCTTTTGGGAGTCAATGGCCATGTTTAGAACGGGACCCTCATTGTGAAACAGGGAGTACTGAGATATGATGAAGACCCCCTCACTGGTGTGAAGAACTTTGAGAACTTTGCCTTGTTCTGTAGAAATGAAGAAGGAGAAGACACTGTAAATGGAGTGGAGGGATAGATCACAGGTCTGCAGTCTTCTACACCCCGTGTGAGAGTGCACACGTATACAAAAAAAACCAAACACACATTCTTGGTGTCATATGTCAAAATGTATGGCTTCTGGTTTTGCTGTGTTGCAGCCCTTGTTGTGGAGTCCAAAGTGTTTTATACATTCATGGTTTTGACTCGGGACGGCTTCCACTTTTAATGCAGGAAAGATGGCCAAAGGCAAAACGGCAGACTAGAGTTTTGGAGATTTGCTCTGTAAAGAGAAATACTATAACTGTATTTGTTTAACCTCAGTGTATGGATCCAAAACCACAGTACTGGCTATTACAACAGAGTAAACTTGTTACTCCAGCTGCTAAGGCTGGGGTGAAGTAGATATGTTGAGTTCTGCAGAACTCTTTCAATATATCCAGCAGCAGAAATCAAGTAACTTTTGGATTCTGGCTCAATTTTGGACCGGTTGCAGAACTTCACTGCCAAGTTTTGTTCCTGACAGAAATGATGGAGCATTCAATATACTAGAGCTTCTATTCTGGCCTCTGGCTGAGATCTTTTCCATTATAACAGCAGATGAGTTCTCTCTTACATACCAAGCTAATGGAAACAAGTTAAATCACTTGTAAACACTGGCCATAACCCTGTAGTATGAAATCTGGATTACTAACTGTGCAATACAAGCCATTAACATCAGGGCCCTCAAAGGTTCCTTTGCATGTCAACTGGTTTGCGCTACTTTACTTGTGCTTCCATGTTGCTACTTTCTAAATGAATTTGTGCTTAATCAAATGACCACCCAGCAAACCAGCAGACAGGTGATATTCCAGCACATAAAAAACTGAATAGCAACAGGAGACACTTAGTTGTAAATCTGGGACTTGTTTCTTTCTGTTTTCTTCTGTTTCTACATTACTTCTAAATAATTGGTCATTGTGTTAAAAAGTCGCTGTGGGAGCAATTTTCCTACATCAATTGTATTCCGAAATTGTTTTTCTGGCTGAAATAAAAGGGGAATCCTTTACAGGTGTGTGTTCAGGAAGGGCGGTAAGGTCTTCGCTCCTGATAGACTGAAGGTAGACAGGGTGGAAGAAACCCATTAGCCATGACAGTTTTTCAAGACCCAAAATGTTGATGCTTGGGAGCAAAGCCCAGCTGCCATCTTGAGCTGTCTGACGATGTGAATGGTCTCGAGTTGCGAACATGGGAATCTCTCCCATCCTTACCATGCCTCCTACGTGACGTGAACATAGCATAAGCCCTGTCTAACCCCGCCATAATTAAAACACTTAAACAAGAGGTTCTCATAGGTTCAGCAACATTGAGGTTCTAGTTTTAAGTAAATTTTTAAAACTGAATTTATGGTGAGAAAAATACTTCTGGAAGCGAATCTCTGACAGCTCTATTAGTAGGACCAGTTATAGTTACCGAACTGGTGGGCCCTCATAGCCTAGTTAGCCGCATTGGAATGTGCCTGACCAGCGGCTGTAGGGAAACAGTCCAGTTAGCGACAATCAAAGTTCAAAAACTTCTGTTTCTGCTCCTAATACAGACGCTAAGTGAAGGGAAAAAAATGAAAGTTCTTAATTTCATCAAGTGTTTCATTACTACTAGCTGAAACACTAGCGTAGCTTCTGTTAGCTATATGTTGGCTAATTATTCTGCTTTTGGGACTTGTTTGTTTGTGTTTTCAACATGGAAAAATAATTTTCAGTGCTGCACGAATGAACATAAGACGGGGTCGCAGCACCACGTCTGCGTGAATATTTGCTCTAACTTTGTTTCAGTCCAAACGAAGTCTGCCTCATGAATTGGGTTTCACGTTTTCCAAAGAAACAGCTCCAGCAGGCCCGCAGGTTCGCTTGGATTTGCTAACGCCTGTGGTCAGCTTTGCACCGGTGGTCAGTAGTGCTGTCTGGAAAGCAGCTTGATTTTGAATGGAGGGAGGAGTCATTATTGTAGCTGTGAGCAATCACTCTGCTTTGTGCAATAGGCTATTACACTACCAGCCAGCTGAGTGTAGCATCACTCTCATTGACTATTTACAGTCTTTTACTCTGCACAGTTTATTAATTAATTACTACTACCTTTTTTGCTGCTGAATGTGCGTTAATTTCATTGGACTGAAAGTCAATGAAAATGTCCTTCTACCATTACTATTTGCACTCCCTTACAATGATCTGCATCCAGACAATAACTCCTTCCTTCCCAAATAATGACTTGAGAGATTTAACGGTTCCCTGCAGAAAGATGTTCTAACTTGTTTTGACTTTTGTCACATCTAAGATTATTTTTCCTCCTCCACAGTGAAAATGTGATATCTTTTTATCTCACATCTTCATTTCCTGAATGCTCCCTCCAAAAGGAACTTTATCGTTTGTAATTAGGCTGGCAGGTTCTTGCTGTCACTTAGTCTTCTTTTGTCTTGAAACTGCCTTGTCTCTTTTTCATAAACTTCACATCTTTTTTCTCTGTAGCCAAAGATAACAGTCCCCATTTTGTTCGGTTTACCCGCATATGATTCTTTAATCTTGTCTACAGCTATTTTCAGCTCTTTTATCAAAACAGTTCATCAGCACAAAGATAGCAGCAAGACATTCTGAGCGGAAAAAGGGTTACAGTGCTGAACTCCTGTGGTATCTGCTGAACACACATATTCTTTTGCAGTAAACACCTTTTTTACTACGCTTTACACCCAAACAGTTACACTTACTCATTGTCTAAAAGCTTTGACTGTTGGACAGAGGGCCAACAGCCAATATACACATTTTTCCAGCTGGGCTTAATATTTTAACTTTCTTTCTTTACTAACAAGCTATGTTTCCCTTTTCTCTAAAATGCAACCTCTACACATTAACACTGAGTTACAGTCATTCACTTCCCCAATTCATATTTTTCCCAGTCGGGTGCCACATTGGCCTACGACTCTAACCCTTAAACTACCGCTACCTCCAGTGCCACAATCTGTGAAAAGAAAATAGCTACTAATCTCAAACATAAAGTCAATTTGAAACTAGTGTATTGCTCTGACATTTCTTCCATCCCCGAGGGAAGCTTTCTGCTGTATCGCCTCCATGACTGAAATAGTCCAAGCAGCTTTATTTCTTCTGGTGGTCAGCTGTCAGTTACTGAAGGATAAGAAATCTTTCCCTACTGCCCGTTCTCTTGTTCCGTCTCCGACAGTTCCCAGCATCAGAGATTAACTTCCCCAGTTTCTCCTCTGGCTCTCAAAGGTCTACAATCTTTCATACCTCCTTTGGTTCTTTTTTTCTAAGTGACTGTTTAGGCCCCTGACACATGTTCACAGTCAGATGTCTTTGGGCTGTTGAACTTCAGCAGCTAACCTTACATTTCACAATGTGGCCAGCGCTGTTGATCTAGCTGACACTTTTTAGCTGACATTTGGCCAACGGGGCATGTTTAAAAGGTACTGTCGGGCAGTTCACCGTAGCACAAGCCAAACACTACAGGCTGAGAAGTCAAACAAATGGGACATATTCTTAAATTATATTCCAAACGTATAACAACAACGATGGCTTGTTGTCTTGTTTGTCATCCATTAAGTTTTTCTAAAGGAATACAGACAACTGACTAGTTACTTCTGCTCAAGCACATTGAGAACATCTTTGCGGTGTGTTCAAGATCATTTTTTAACAGATGATGTAAGGCAACATAAGCTGACAAAAGTGAAGAGTGACTGCATAATGAATGTTAGTCTTTAATTTCTTTTCAGCCACACTAGCAGCTGGATTGAATGGCCATCTTGGTCTGACGGTCATCTAGTGCCACCAGCAGGTCTAAGTCTTTACTAATCCCCTGAAATATCTCAACATTTACTAGCTGGATTGGCACTACATTTAGTACACATATTCATGATACCCAGAACACGTATCTTTCCTGATTTTGGTGATCCCGTTTTTTCCTCCAGCACCACAAAAATGCAGCCAGCAGTTCACATTTGCCTTTTTTAAATTACATTTCTTGACAACTATTGGATGGATTGCTCTGGAATTTGGTTCAGATATTCATGCTGCCTCAGTATGGATTGCTGTAACTTGGTGATCCTATGAAATTTCCTCAGAGCCATCATCAGGTCAAAACTTTAATTTGTCCAGTACCTTGATTTACGATCAAATACCTGGAAGACTAATGGCCTTCCCATAAGCTGGAGCTACACTTTGTATCTTGGCTAATTAGCAAATGTTTGCATTTGAATCAACAAATCTCAGATCGACATGGTACACACATGGTGCATAAACATGGTAAACGTTTACCCGCTACACGTCTGCATGTTGCTTTGGTCGCATTGTAGCATGCTAACGTTAGCATAGAGCTCAAAACAACACTGTGCCTCAGTACATTCTCACAGAGGTGCTAGATTCACAGGACTCTTGCGCAGTATTATTTCTAGATAATACCATAATCTCTGGCAGGAATCATTTCTTCTTCTTGGAAAAATCTGGGCTTGGTCTAAACTGCCTTTGATACCAGCCGTGACGTATTGTTTTCACTGTGTGAGTCTGTGTATGTGTGTGTGTGTGTGTGTGTGTGTGTGTGTGTGTGTGTGGGTGTTTATCATCATGGCAAAATGTTGTCCTGGAGACACTTAGATAAGTGGGAACTACCACAAAGGTGGTTTTGAGTACTTTGGCAGGTGTTTATCTGTCAATCTGCAAGACCTTCAGAGTTTTAAAATCCCATTTCATAGTATTACAAACTGCGGCGTGGGGTTTTGAAGTCCGATTAGCCTTGACACTCTTTAATATCTTAATCAAACCAGCCTTCCCGGATCGTATTTCATCATTTCAGCCAGTACCAGAAACAGTCCCTTTCTTAATGCAGAGCTTTAAATGTCTGTAAAAATGCCAGCCAGTCAGTTATATAATCAAGGAACGACAACTTTTTTATTTAACAAATGAGCTAAATGTGTTTTTTGAGGAAACACTGACTCTATGAAACACTCTGGCAGAACCACTGCACTACCTTGAGTCACTGAACATGACTGAACATCCCTGTCTGCCACCTCTTCAAGATGACAGATATTGAAGTAACTGGTTATTATTATATCCATTAATTCTGCTAAATTATTCACTGGCTGGTGATCAAAAGACAGAGAAATTTACTTTGTCAAATTCAGCAGTATTCTGTCTGCAGTGGACGTCCCACCAAGATTAGTTAGACAGGTTTAACACCATTAAGTACACGGTAAGCTATGTAGCTAATTAGGACTCTGTAAACTGCATGACACTGCCCTGCCAGTTTGTTCAAGGTCAACGATGTAAAGTGAGATCCTTAAGCCTCCAAATGCACCACTTTGTCAGACAACTGGGACCAGAATGAAAAAGATGTGTGCCTCTGTGGGTGGGGAAATTAGATGAGAGGAAATTAGATGAGTAATATTCTCTACTTTCATAACAGCCACCATCAAGGTGCCACGGCACTTGGCACCCACAGTCCAGTCACTCTACTTGAGCTTATAAGTGATGAGGGGCCAAAGACTTTTTGCTTTGATCAGCCGAATCTGTTGCAGGGAAACAAAGCTACTCATGATGGTGGGAGGTGCTTTTTATCTGTAAATTACAGCCTGAGTCTTTAAACCAAGACTTAAAAACAATGGCTGCGTTCATGTCTATAGTTCAGTTCATTCTGTCCTAAAAACTACTAAAAACTCTTTTAGTGACTTAGTATGAACACTAGGGAGTTACCCTTTCATCAGCGTTTAATTAAAACCAACTGATAATTTGGTTATTATAAGTAAACATATATGATATGTAATCAATCATATCATGTAATAACTCAAAAACACGTCAAATTTGGCCAATAGAATCATTTTATTTAATTACCCTGTGTTGAAATATTGACTCTTAAATCTGAGTTTTTGGTATTTAATTGATTTTACAAAAGGAATTTACAAATGGAAGAAGTTCCAAAAAAACTGAAATTAAAACATTTTTAATTTAAAACATTTTGAAACATTATACTCAAGCTACTTTTAATTGTTTTCATTATGTGGAACTAATTTTTATTGTCTAAATAACTTGTTGTTGGACATTTCTGTTTGTCTATGCTTATACTGTGTGTGTTTGTGCGTTTACTGTTGTGCGCATGTCTCTTCAAATAGAGATCTTGATCTCAATTAGACCACATTGTTTACATGGGGCTAAAGGGATTAAAGGGCAACTCCACTAATTTTACACCTCAAATACCATTTACAGGTCTTGGAGTACTACTGCATTTGTAAAAAAAAAAAAAAAAAAACACAAAAAAACACACAAAAAACAAACAAACAAACAAAGACGGCTGCGTAAAACCTTTTGTGGCTCCAAAGGCATCTATGCGAAATATGAAAAATTTCCTCAAGTGATGTCACTTTGACAATGACATAAATCTGGGGGTGTTAAGTTAGGAAGAAGTGATCTTACCAGACCTCTGTACCCCACTCCTCATCTGTGCTTGAGGCTAGCAGCTTAAGGCTATACTACACGCTACCAGCATAACACACCCGAATCTCCAACCAATCTGTCCGAGGTCAAGTTGCACTGTGGGTAATTTGGTCACTAGGTTTTGACAAGAAAGAACACTAAAAAAAAAAGAGACTATCTCTGGTTTTTAAACTGTCCGGTGATGAGTCCGGAGTGCAATGCTAAACTGGTGGTTTACTTTTAACTATGTGTCTGACCTATTATATTCCATCTCATAATTTATTTGTCTCTTGCTTTAACATTTACCGCCTTTTTAACTTAAAGACGTTTAAGCAGTAGGCCACCCGAAATTTAAATGAGGTCCAACCTTTAGAGGAGCAACAGGATCTCCGAGTGGACAGCTGTTGAGCTCCGATCCAATACGCTGTTCCCACCAACACGTAACAGCTTGGCAAATACAATCAGATGAAGGAGGCATGACGGGGGGGACGTGGCTGCTACGATCAGCAGACAAATCAAGCCAAGAAAAGTACAATATATTTAGCTTTTGAATTCACGTCTTGTGGCTGGTCTGCTCAAATGTTGAATCACTACCTTCTCATGAAGACTAAATGAACTAGAGCAAACAGGACAAATGCACCAGAGTTCATTCAAAGTGCACTTAATGGATAAGGCACGAATGCAAGCCTTAACTAATCTTCAAGTGAGTGAGCCCCATCGAGGGTGTGCTCATCCCCTTCATAGTTATTTATTATTTGAGCACTCATAGTGATATATACTCTCCAGGGCTACCACACTAATATCGGCCAGTTGCCTTTTCTTGCACAAAGATTAACCGTGCGGTTTGTGTCTCCGAGCTCGTCTTTGTGGAGGATATTTATTAGAGTTTCCACCGCCAGGGAAGAGAAATGTCCCACGGCTACCCAAAATGCATCTGCTTCGATTTCACCATCCCTGGTCTGGAGGTGGACCCTCTTGCCACTTCTACCCCTCTGATTGGGTTAGACTGCTCTAATGCAACTATACATCAAGATGAGCGGTCTGTCTGCTTCACTCACTAAAGATTGGATTATTTCAAGAGGGGGGCTTCTCTCCATCATTTCCAGAGATACGTGAGCATGTTTGAAATTCGCTATGCAGATTGATGAGCTTGACTTGTTACAAGCCTGTGAATATTCATAGCTGGGGTCCTGAAGCGAAGGTGATGCAATATTGAACAGGAGGAAAAAGGAGTGCGATCAAACCAGAAATGAAAAGAGATCAGAGGAGTGCAAGACTTGTACAGTGTGTTTCTTTTCACAAATTACGAGAGCGGAAATGTTAAGGAGTGACAGCCAACACGTGGTTTTGCCTGTCTTTTGACATTCGGTCAGTGTGGAACAGGCAGATCTCCAGTGCTACCTGTTCCTCCGACCTCAGATAGCTGCGACTTGAACTGCTCCAGTTTCTTTTTAGGCCACCACAGAGACCCGTGGCTGTTCATAGCTCTCCAGCCTTTTTCTCCCGTTACTGACACGGTTAGTAAAGCCCACGGTGCGCGGCCATCACCCCGTCTTTCTTAACACGACATTGTTTTTCATGTGCTAAAAATGGCACCGACCCAGAAAATCCCGATGACTGACAAGCACATAAACACGGCGGCGGCGGCGAGGAGTTGTGCTTGGAAAGATGACACTTTTGGTGAACTTCAGAGTGCTGAGACACTCATACACACATGAGCATGTGACTTATGATGGTTGCCATGGTAATTTCCCTGAGGCACAAAGCAATTTTTGGAGTAACTGCTATGGGCAACAGCAGCGCCTCAGCATCTCTGTCTTGGTCAAATAGAATCAGTCTTGTGAAGGCCAGGAATCATTGGGCAAGGATTTGAGCAGAATGGATTTGTGACCACTTTCTACTATTCAGTGCTTAAATCAAGAATTTAAGTGTATCTTTCAGCCGTTCAGATTTTTTTTTCACGATAACAATGAAACAGTTGACTGTGTGTATACTGTGAAAGCGGCTGCTCAAACACACAGAGAGAACATTGCCCTTTCTGTTCCACAGAGCTTTTTAGCCTCTCTTGAGATCGTAGGTTTGGTTTTACACCACATGCCTGGTTCATTCTCACCCCTTTCATCAACCCCGTTTCCAGCAGCTGCAGGCAGCTGTTTTCAGCGGAGAAAGCTTTGATAAAACAGCTGTATGCTATCTGCTAAGCAGCAAACAGCAGAAAGACAAAGTTTGCCACTAGCTGTGGATGAAAACGAAACATCCAGGGGCTAGAGAGCCAGATTTTTTTTTTTGACCCAGACCTTGGGGACTATTGTTCTAGGGCCAGTTTGTTTTGGTGGAAACCAAACCAGAATGAAAAGAAGACAAGAAACAAACACAATTCAAGTGGGAAGATTATGTTGCTCAGTGTCTCCTGGATATGTAAATAGGCAACTGCTTGTTTAAACTTAAGGTGGGGCAACTTTTTTGATTGATATTTGTCGTTGATATTTGTCTGTCCACTTTATTTTAGAGCTTATCTGCCCTTTTGTGGCCAAAAGAAATGATTACTGCAGCTTTAACATGGACCCTTCCGACAACTGACCCTGAGTAACAAGCCCCAACCCACAACTTGGTGTAGGATAAAGTCAGTGTTGGGGTTAAGGTAAAGACTGGAGGAAGTGAAGGCAGATTTAAGGCTGTGCATCGAGGCGTCATAGTGTAGATATTGAGTCTACGCTGTAGGCTACCACATGTAGGGCCTACAGAGGCCACTCAGGTGCCCCATGAGGACCAGAAGAGCTGCGGTTGGTCAGCTGCTTGTGTTTCCTCTCACAGGTTTCTGATACCAGTCGAGATAGTTGAGAGTCAAGAAAGCACAAGGCAAGTTCCTTCTCTTTTTGGGAACACACATCTAGCAATGCTATCTCCACTGTCGACCTTCTGCTCGCCGCAATCCTCGCTCCTATCAACAGGGCGACTGCACGGAATAGTCTCATATTCAGTACTGAAACAAGATGGCCAAAAAAGGAAATCTGCTCATTTGATTTACAGCAAAAAATAGACTTACATCCGAGCATAAAACATGCACACACACCTGTTCCGAGGTACAGGACGCTGTAGTGCTCGTCATTGACAGCCAGGACGATGTCCGCCACAGTGTGTGTGATCTGATCATCTGTGGGGAGGTCAAGTGGAGCCACACCGACAGGCCGGATCACATCCTCGATTTCCGGGTGGTATCTGATCACCCCCAGGTTTTTGATGTCATTGTGACCTCCTGCTGTCGAGTTTTTGCGGACACACTGAGAGGAGAAGTGAAGTAATCGATTCAGAGCAGGCTGGGGACTTGAATAAACAAAACGCCTTTGGACAAAGAGCTGAAAATTGCTTCTCTTTTATTAACTGATGCCTTTGAAAAAATAGCACTTCAATCCTTTCACTTCTGAAATAAAGGGTGACTCACGCAATTGCAGTTTTTTTTTTCTCAGTGCCGTTTTTGTCAGATGGGTGTGACAAAAAAAAAAGAAAAAAAATAATCTTGTTGGTTTTTCTTACCATTCCAGGCCGATTGCCAATGAATGGACTGCTGTAGCCCTTCAGTTTAGACGTGGAGAAGGCCTGGTCAATATCTTCGATGGAGTAGGCACAGATCACTGTTCTGCCCCTGAACAGAGGCAGAAAGAGGAGTAATTACATCCGCAATACAGGGAAAGTGGTTTTGAGGGAAATACAGCTAGAAAGTCTCGGCTGACTCAGAGCCCTAAAACAATACATATCTCTAACTCCTAGCATGTTCTAGTTCCTCTCCTTTTTGGTTGACTGTGGTGTTCAAACAGAAAGCGAAGCGAATGTTGGAGATGGCTCGATTCAACCTGAGCAAAACATCTGCAGGTATCCCAGGGCTTTGTGAATCTGATAATTTTGTGCAGATACAAGAGAAAAAGGAGAGAGACAGGAGCGAAATAACACAAAGAACTGAAGTTCAGTCAGAGGATGAGCTGAAACACATAAGCAGTCAGAGCAGCTGTTGCTAGCCGGTCAGCGCATTGGCTCTTTGGGATACATCGACACTAACAGTCAAGCAGTCAAAGTCGTGGGAATGAAGCAAGGCCAAAATTCCCTTTGCTTTCTGGCTGCACACACTATTGGAATGAAGCAACGCAATGTTGCGTAGGTCTTACATTTTTGAGTAGTTAATCCACAGAGGTTTCCCTTGTCTCCTCTGAAAATGATCAATTATCTTTACGTCAATTAAAAATGATCATAATTCCCAAGAAAAAAAAAGCAGAGAG
Source organism: Xiphias gladius (assembly GCF_016859285.1). Classification (NCBI taxonomy): domain Eukaryota; kingdom Metazoa; phylum Chordata; class Actinopteri; order Istiophoriformes; family Xiphiidae; genus Xiphias; species Xiphias gladius. The sequence goes on along the minus strand of NC_053421.1, from coordinate 27,273,679 downwards.
AGAAAAATACTCAACGTTGCACAGTACAAATTGTGCAGTTTTCTCTGCTTTCCTGTTAATCTTTGAGACCCCTTGCGGAGGGAGAGTAATACATTTACAGGACAAGCTGTAATCAGTCTGGAGGTAAACTATTAGAAACAAATTCAGTCATTTTGGCAATGTCCTCCTGCAGAAAATGGCGCCACAATCTGTAATTAGTATTATTGTTATTTATTATTTATTATTGTTATTTGTATGGGAGCTGATACCTTGCAAACTTTGCAAACAATTATTTGACAGGTTCGTGTTCCAACAGAAAACTGATGTTACAGTTAAATGAAATATAAACTAACACTGACACTTTCTCTTAAAATCTGATGTAGGGAGAAACTTCTGTGTGGGGGTGTGTGTATTGCGTGGCTTTTGTGTGTCAGTAGGTGCCGCTGTGTGGGTGGATGAGTGCCAGTGACTGCTTTTTTCTTCAGCTTTTAGCTGATTTCACCGTGGAGTTAGACGGATGTTCCAGCTCACCATGCGTTGGAAAACAGGCCGTACATGACCCCGGCCCTCTTGTCCTGCGCCGTCAGCACCACAGCCTGCTTCATGTTGTTGTACTGCTGCTGAGTGTTGCCGGCGCCGCACATCACCCGGGCCTTCATGAAGGTGGTCCATGAGTCTGCCAGCAGGGCTTTAATGCCCCCTTCATCCACCTGGAAATAACATACAAGCACTATGACAACAAAATCCTACTCGGCAGCCCGGTTGCAAATTTTGAATTTTACTCTCTGTCCCCTGAAAACACACTGACCCCATATCCCAGAATAATGGGACTCCCTTTCCCTCCCTTATAGGAATACCCTGACAGTTTGGGGAAAAAAAGAGTTCTGTCTCTGAGGTTTCATTACAGAAATTTTCCCAAGATGTCTGTAGCCTAGCTTAGCGAAAGAATGTAGGCAGTGGACACAGCTAGTCTAGCTTTGTTATAGGTGCTCTCCAGCAATGCCGAAGCACTGTGCAGTTAGCAAAGTAGGACACAAGACATAGTGGTTTAACGAGCAGTTAGCATACACATTAATGTAGCTATATAATGAACAGCAACTGCTGTGTTTAATGTAACTTAATTAGAACAAAACCTGGTAGCAGATAGAGGTTGCTAGCCTAGCTCTACTTGGTCTCTTCCGAGGTACTCCAAGGCTGTCTTATTTACACATTATCTTATGTATATTACGTGTGTGGAAATAAGGATTTAAAATTGTGGATTAAAAAGTAGTTAGCAGTCGCTTCGTAGCTTTACTGACTAACAACAATTAGGTCCGGAGAGACTGGTTTAGGACCTGTTGAAACCTCTTCGAAGTCCTCGCCTAAAGTGTCAACTTTGCACATTTTCCTAACTCTGACCAAAACCCTGGTTATTCTTGGATGTACTGACGACTAACTTACTACAACTGCACACAACCAGCTGTGTTTCTTCACTTTCTGACAGAGGCTAACAGTTTCTCTCAGGCCAACAATCTCTATGTTAAACACGCCTTGGACCTATCTCTCTACTTAAAGAAATGGTTTTGGGGAAATATTTTCTAAATATTCACAGACTTATATGAGAAGATTGATACATCTTTCGTGTCTATATGGTAGCTAAAACCAGCAGCTGGTTGTCACTTCTAAAGCTAACTAATGAACACATCAATGCACAGAGATGAACAGATTGGTCTTCCCATTTAACTCCTGGCAAGAGAGCAGAGAAGTGTATGTTGGGCAGTGTATAACACAATGTCCTTAAATTAGTTCATTAAGAAACTCCAAAAAATACCTAATCTTCACACTAAACATTGAAACCTTGCCTTTCTGCTATATACCATTTCTCTTTTGATTTTGGTGTCTGTATCTGTGATTAATTTTCAAGATTAATTCAGGAGCTGAATCATCCGTCACAGAGCAGCTGGCGTTTAGCCTTTGACAGCTGATTAGGAAACACCTGCTTTGACGTCACTGATTGGAGAGTGTTAAGAAACCCAACATGCTTACAAGTTTTCTACCCAGTGTAGACAGCCATTCCAAATCATTCAGAAATCTAAATCCTTCATCATTAGTGGGGATTTACTGTACAGTATATAAAACAGGAAACATGTTGAGAAAATGTAAAGTAGAAAATAAACTAACTTTAACTATAACACTTTTTTGGATTTTGCTCCATCACTCAGAACATTTGGGATTTGTTCAAACTTTGAAGCATTCGATCCTTTAGTTCATTTCATAAGCAATTCCTTTTGAAACATCGCACTCGTACAAAATCTCCAGGCCTCTAAAAATGATTCGGATGGAACCGTCTCAAAAAGCACCCTGTGATCTCACTGCTCATTACTCAGATATATGCAATGTGAGGAGAGGTTGCAAGAGTAGAAAAAGGTTCGGAACTACCACTTTAAACGCATGCGAGGACCTGGATTTAGCACATTTCCACAAACACAGGCATATGAGTGTGATTTTTTTTTTTTTTACTGTGCAGATTCGACCAATGCGAGCCCTGTACGGTTCCTCGTCCACCCTGGCTGTCTTGTTGAGCTCACTGAAGAAGAAGTAGATCTCCTCCTTGAACTTCTGCAAAGACGGGATTATGGCTGCACCAGCAAACTGCGGATCTGTGTGATGAGATTTGAACATGTCCGTTGCGATATTATCACTTTGTTTCCAATTTACCTTTAAGACATCTCTTAGGTTAAGCAGTATCATCTTTTAGTGTACTCTTATGATTACAGTCCATCACCTTATTTAAATTAATACTGCTAATATTACCTGTATATAAAAAGAATATTGTGAGAATCAACAAAGGAGGAGATGGCTGATGACATATGTTTCTGATTTGTATTTTACTGATGTAAATAATATGACCCAAACCATAAAAACGGTGGCAGTGAATGTACCAAAATGTTATTTTTCCCCTTGGGAACGATAGTAGATGGTTTACAGAGGGTACCACCCACCATCTCCATGTTCATTAGTCTAAACCTATATGGTTTCTGCATCTCTGCCTCCTCCTACTCACTCAGCAGCCAAATGTTCTCCGTCTTCAGGAGCTTCTGGGGGCCAAATGTACGGCGTATTGAGCCGGCGTGACCTCCCACCGACGACATAGCGGAATACAGACTCCCGTCTGAGACAGCGAGGAAAAAAGATGGAGAGGAGAAGAGATAGGTGAACAGGGGGCAAAATAAGAGAAGGCAGACAGGGAATGTGATGGATGGATACAAGGTTCAGAGGGAGAGGAAGAGACTGAGAGAGAGAGAGAGAGAGAGAGAGAGAGAGAACACCAAACAGAGAGGGAGAGCAAAGACAGAAAAAAGGAGGCCCTGGAGGCCAAAGATAGAACAGAAAAACAAGGGAGGAAAAGGAGTGCAACAGAGAAGAAGACAACAAGGCAGAATAGCCGACTGCACCAATGAGCAGCCACCAATAACTATATTCTTATAACTCCACTTAGAGCTCTTTCTGCGTAGCAATGCAGCAGGGAAGCATTTGAAATCCTGGCAGTAACATTTTAATTAGGAGTGATCGTTATTACAGTTCTGCTCAACTAAAACAAAAAGGTTGGCTCGTTGCCTCAGAGATCTATCCCCTTCTGAAAGAGCATCCTGCAGCACAAACTGACCTCCCGCTAATTTCTGGGTGTCTCTACAAACAATCCATCTGCGTTGGACGGTTTAACAAACAGTTTGTCTGTCCCTCATCATGCACCATGACTACTGAAAGGTCAGTTTAATTTGAAACATCTCTATAAATGTGACTCTGCACTGCTGGATAATCACACAATTAGGAGCTCGGTTCCCCGTGGAGAGGAGCAAGGCACCAAAGCCCCGTGTTGTGACCTTGTGAAATTGATGAATTACACCCTCCAACATTTGCCTTTTATTCAGACCAGTGGAGCTTGATTTGCAAAACATAAAGCTTTATTAGTGGGTCTTTATTTTGACAAATATACAGGGGTAAATATTTGCCAGCGTAGAAGGCACGGACTACCACTTCTATTTTGTGATACAACCTCTCTTGCTTTCACTGAGCCGCAAAACATGGCTGCTTTAAATAATACCAATCCTGATACTGGGAGGAAAACAATAAATATGTATGCACAAACAATGATTTGTATGGCATACCAGACAGTCAGTGGTCTGTGGATGTTGAAATGTGGCCAGATATTGAGTTTTCCTGAGTTTTTATATACTATATGTATGTACCTTGGCACCGGGGGAGTAATGGAAGTAAACAAAACCTGCGGGCCATATACATGCAGCAGATGCATGATCCTATTTTAAAGAATTTGTCAGCCTGAACACAACCACTGAGGGTTCTAGGGACAGGTACGAAAAAAAAAATGTTTTGACTTGTGTTACGTTTCACTCCACAAAGAGTTTGCCTGGTTACTGGTGCTGCACAGCCCCACCGTCCTTCCTTTTCTCTTTAGCATCCTTTAGCATCTGTAAAAAAAAAACTTGAAAAAAGTGCCTGAATTCCTTCTGTTTGTGCAGTCAGTTGTATAACAGCTCCATTTTAGCAATGTTTTTTTTTTTTTTTTCCCATGTGAATGCGCAATGGCAGATGGCTGACTCTTGCGTGTTTGGCGCTCGGGGTGGTGTGATCCCCCGGTGATCTTACACTTGAGAAATTACTCGTATGATCTGCTAAGGCACGGGAATAACATCATTGCAACTAGCTGAGCGTATTCAGCGTTTTATGGGCCCTGTGTTGTTACGCCTTCTCGCGTTTCTTCTTTTTTCCACCCTGTTAAGGTTTTCTGGGGCGGTTGGGGGGTATCAGTGATAACAAGAGGGGGAAGCTTTTCCTTTTCCCAAATCAAAGGTCTAAGGACAGAGGGTGCCATCCACTCTACACATTGTAAAGTCCTTAGAATTTACAGTAACGCTTTAAACTTGGTTGTCAAGAAGAGGAGCATTGCTCTAACACTGATAGATAAGGACTTGCTCACTCAGTAGCCTTCGCCTAAGAGGGGCCCCTTTCATTGTAAAATTGATTCAAAAGCTACTCAACTCTCACAGATAAAATTTGGTTTGTAACTCAGAAAATATGGTCCTCAGTTCACTTCTTTGAAGGATTGTGTGATGTCCAAATTTAAAGCACTAATACGAGTTTTGCCCACAAACTCAACATTCACTCAAAAACAAGAAAAAGAAACCTAGTTGAAAAAGGGTTACGTTTCAGGTCTTGTTCAAGGTAGAGTGGGTACACTGTCTTATAGCTACAAGCACTACGTGATTTATTAAAATCTGCTAACACATCTATCTTGTGGAGGACTGGCTCTTTAAAGCACTGAGAGGTACTTTAGATAAAAGCATCTACTCATTTGCATGTTATGACCAGAGGGTGATAATAAGAGACAGATCGCTCCTGGGAGCCCAGGACTCACAAGCCCCGACACAAATGGGCAAAGTTAATACGAGGAGTTGAAGGTGGCTTTGTTCCAAAACAAGATATTTGTAATAAAGGTGAGCATTTTGAAATGGTGAGACTTACTCTTATAATCTTCAGACTTCAATCAGTCAAAACTACTTCAGTCTTTGATTCTGTTGCCTCATTGTCACAGCTTTATGGAATGATTACACTGTGCTTCACGGTTGGCCAGTGCGCTTCTATTTGGGCATTGTCATACCAGCATTTTATGATTGCAAGATGTTGTACCAAGTTCCATTCATTCTCCCTCTAAAACAAAAAAACAAAAAAAACAAAAAAACAAAAACAAAAACCTGTTTCGTGTCTAATTCCATTATAGATACTCGAACATAAAATGAAGTTATAAGTTATCTGTAAATGTTATGTAGTAAGAGTGATCTGAGCTGTTTGTTTGTCATTGTTACCAAAACGATTTACATGTCTGTTTCTAAAATGACAGTTATGGTTAAGGTTTCGTTAGGTTTGGGCGCAAAAAGGTCCAGGTCAGGGTTAGTTTGTGTTAATATAACTACATTTACTTTAGACAACCTTCGGGCCTTTTATCATCAGGTTTACTGACAACAGCAAAAGTCTTTCTCGTCAAGAAGGTTTCAGAACAGTGCCTTCCTTTGCTGATATCAAATCATGAAGAATGTGTGATTCCATTGTTGGAAGACTCTGTTTCTTTTTCCTCCCAGGAAAATGCTCCGGATAGTACTCCCGCAAGCAGACGTGGGATTTTCCTCTTGCGTTTTTTTTTTTTTTTTTACCTGCGGGCAAGCTTATGGACCTCTGCGAAGGGTAGGGCGGTGAGATGTCAGAGGCCGACGCTATCTGCCCGCTGCCCTGGACATCAGTCAACACAGTGTCATTTACCTGCAGAGGGAGGAGACATTTGAGCCTGGAGGGAGTCTAGCATTTTTAACCCAGTTTATTACAGGCCTATGTCTTTATACATTATTCATCTTAGAGTTTTCTATTACAAGACCATATTCATTGTTGAGTGAAAAACATCCTCCACGGCAATAAATATCTCCCTGCCTTCATCCAGCCATTAGAAGAAATAATTTTGCAAAAAAGTAAATAATAATTGCAATCGATTCTGAGATTGTTCAGGCTCGAGGTGAAGCAAACAATAAAAGTGGGATGTCTGCAGTGCTGCAGAGACCTATGTAGCATCATTCCTTAGAATTTTTCTCAAGAAAGTCTTACCAGCATCCAACACCTGGGGCTTCCAGCATTTGTCCCGCATACAATGAATGTGTCGTTTACTTTCTGAATGACTGTGATGAAATTATCACACTCCAGCTGTGGGAAAAAGAGGTATGAGTGAGACAAAAAGAGAGGGACAAAGGCGGATAATGAGGCAGGGCCGGGGCGGTTGAGGCAGAGTAATACAGGGATTAAAGACGCAGAGAGACACAGGGGCAAAAGAGGAAAAATTGGAGGGTACATGGAGAAGTGATCAGAGAGAAAGGGGCGGCACAAAGGGAGAGACAAGACAAGAGAACGACCAAGGGACTGAGAAAAACAAACAGAGGAAGAGAGAAAGTTGGAACAGAGGGACAGAGAAACAAAGCAAGAGTACAACACAAAACAGATTACCAGTGAAAAAGTGGATTGCTCAGAGAGAGAGATTTAAGAGAAATTAGAGGCCATCCATGCCCCGAACATTGTTGGCAGACAGCACACAGGAGGCTTAGCCCTGCAGTTCAGCACTGCAATACTCCATATGCATCACTTATTCATTAAGTACAGAAAATAGTCTGCTTTCCCAAAGACATGGCTGAATGGATCATGAAAATGAATACTGAGTACAGCCTCGAGGGGTAAATTCTGGTTTTAGGTTGTAGCAGCGCTTGTGTTGAAAGGGCATCTTCAACAAACACGGGCTAAGTGCCTTTTAGGAAACCATCAAATCACAAATCTTGATGGAAGCGAAGACTGAAGATAGAAGAAGTACGTCACTAAATCCGAGAAGCAGGGCCAGAGCTTGTGTAAGTGTGTGAAGGTGGATGTGTAGGTGGATGGGTAGGCGGGTGGGCAGGCTGAGTATTTATTTTTTATTTTGTGTATGCAAGTCTGTATGTTCTTACTTTGTACACCTCTGTTCTTTTGAGAAACAGTTTGATTTTTGGCATTTTGCAAAGGCTGTCCACACTTCTCCGGGAGCTTTGTAGAGCAGGGTTAGGGTTAAGGATTGGTTTGAGGCTTAACGCGTGTTATCTGACAGAATAACAGATGAGTTTGCGTCGTTGCGGACATGTCTTGCTGGGGCCAGTAGGTCATGTCAGCCGCAGCCCGGTCTCTTTCAGTGGTTTCATTTCTGACTGGGGAGGAGCGGGTCTCAGTTTTTTTTTCTTTTTTTTCTCCTGATGCATCATGTTGTGTTGTTTTGCTGCACTGCCATTCAAGAAGCTCTAGGCGCAGCTAAAGGACAATGCTCATTAGATTACCAACCCAGTATCCGTTGGAGTTACATCCATAATTAATGATTCCAAACCTCACGATTTATTTCCATTGGTTCTTTGCCAATGTGGTGTCCCCTAAATACAGAAGATCTGACTTCCATGCAGGAGACCGGCCTTTCTGTCCCACTCACAGACCTGCAGTGACCTTCTCCTTTTTATTGACCGTAAACACAATCTTTCCCTTACTTTCGCCATTGTTTTAGGTGCCTGACCCCAACCATAGCCCAACCATGACCGTACCGTAGTTGCCAAGTACAGATATTGTAGGAAGTGAGATTTTTATATAATATTTTTAATGCGTTAGCATGGACGTTAATATCCTGTGATTGGCGGTAATCTGGGGCTTTTCAGAATGCTTCTGCCAACAGGGTTCAGAATACACGTGTGAACATCTTCTGTTTTAAAATCGAGCTCCATTTGATTTAATTTTTCACTTCAATAAAAAAGGGAGACATGTGTGGGAAAAACATTTGGTCAAAATCAAAGCAGGACAGTTAATTAACTCTTAATTCCCCAGTTTGTAATGCATTCCCCAAGTCCAAAAATAACTGGAGTTCTTTTTGTAGACCTGACAAGGCTCCTCTAGAGCTACAGAGGAAATTATACAACTGTTTTCATAGGTTGAGTGGTACTCATGACTACAGCTGTTCTGTAAAATCTGTGGAGTGGCCTTTTTAGCAAACGTCTCCGTAGTTAATCGCAATCTGAAGTCCCCCTGGTGAGAGCTGAGGGTCATTTTGGATGATGACTTGTAGGTTTAAAGTAAGATTTAGGTACCATTTTTCTCCGGGGTGTACTCGCCTGTTGGGCTCGGCTTTTCGAAACCTTTTTGTGGTCTAGACAAGCTGAAGATGCATAAACAGTCAGTCACACCTTGGAGACTGGGGCCGTGGAGATTGTTGGAAATACAGTCTGTTATCAAATTAGATCTGCAACCTACTGTTAACCTCCTGCCTCACTCCAGTGGAAATGTTTTCCACAAACCCGGTGGCTGCCTGTCACTGGGGGACGCTGCCTCCTGTGCTTCATTTCCCTTCCAAACTGCATTTGTTTTATTGGGGAGGAGTTTACTACATCACTCAGAACGTTTTTATTTTCCACCATCTGCCACTGCAGGACTCTCTGGAATCTTCAGCTTTGTTTGTCGGGGGAAGACACTGCCCCCTTTGTTTTGTCACTTAAAACAAGCCGGCCCCTTAAGCCAATTCTGTAGACTTTGGAGAATTTGCAGTTCAGAAAAAGAATTCAGAGAGCGAAGTGAAATCGTGCACCAACGTTTTAAACATAAGGCTTATGCAGAAGAAGTCTTAATTCAGCGAGTTATATTTCAAGTTAAGTGTTACATTTGGCCAAATAGATAAATGAAAATTAATTCCCAGATTTTGCTGTTCAGCAAAGTTTGACCCTGAGTATAAATGGAAAATTAGTTTCAGCCATCTAGTTAATTTCCTGTAATTATACAATTGCATCAAAGTTAATATGGAAATTATTCACTGATGTTAAAAAGGTAAAAAAAAATAGTTTTGGTATTTAAAGTACAGCTTTTAAATAAATAGACGTCGGATTCTCTTGCCAGGCCTGACCTTTTTTCATCATTCGGGTTTCTTTATTTTCTGTGACAAGCAGTGCATTAAGCAGCACCTTACCTTCTTAAGATTATTCCTCATCCTCGAAGCATTTAAACACGCGGTTGAAGCTTTCCCACAGCATTAGAATCATTTTAGGCTGAATATTGTAATAAAATCCCACCATCCTCTCAGTCTCTCTATGGAATCTCGTGGAATTATTCACTGAAATGATCTGCTCAGTCATTAACAGCTCAGTCATCTGTACATTAATTGGCTTGTTTGTTTCGAGGTGAAGTTGTCTCCTGTGTAATTTTATCTCATCTGCATAAATCAACATTTTTATGTCTTTATTATCTATTATATTTTTTTTACTGTGTTCATCTGAATGTGTTAATCTCTGAAATCCCAACAAAAAAGGGACCTAGTGTAAACAGCTGCATTGAAACTGAATTTTGTGGCACTAACCTCAGTGTAGTGAAACTGCAGGTGATGATGATGATGGTGATGGTGATGAAGATGACGATGATGGTAATGAGAAGCGGGATGCTATCGATGATGATACACAAATGGAGGAGGGAAATGCTTTGCACTGCTGATGGAGGTGCTGACAGTGTGGGTGCGTTTCTACCTCGAGTGGCGCAGCCTTTGCCTTGCAGGTATCAATCGCAGTCTGATCAGATGCCGCTGGGATCTGTGGGAGGAAGGACTGTTAGGTTTGTGCCAAGTTCTTTCACACTGCTCTATGTCGACATGAAAACAGTGACCCTGCTACTGATTCTAAAACAAAGTCCTCACAGAAAACATCCACCTTGTTAGCTGACACTGTTCTGTGATTTTCACTGAATTCAAATGGTTATTTTGGCAATAAACGGGTAGGTTATGTTTTGTTGTACCCTTTATTTCCCTCAACCTGCCTCCTGTACTTCACATTTCCCAGGATTTCTTTCAACCAACCTCAAAACAATGGCCATGAACTTGTTGCCGTCAGTAGGTTGAGAGAGCAATAGAAAGTGAAATAGGAAGAGGTATGGATTGGAATGGATTTATCCTTTCAAGTAAACTGCTGAGCATTGTGCCCTTCACTCAAACAAGTCTTGTTTTCCCTATTGCAAAGTAGATAATTGAGGTTACTGACCCTTTAACAATAAATTCCTCTACAAATGTTGAATCTCATTTTCATTCTCACGCTCATTCTGTGTGGCTGACACCAAGACTTGATGTTTACTGATGCTGTTTTTTATAATTGAAAATATTTGTTTTTTTTGACTGTTACTCTTGTCCAAACTACAATGCACCGGAAATAACTCAACCTGTCAAAAAAAACACACCATCAAACATCAAAATAGTCCCTCAACACCAATCACACCGGCAATTGCCGTTTCTCTACCTGTCGTTATGACTCCCCCGAGGAAAAGCCCACACTAAGCCTGCAGTCATTCCGAAAAGTAGGGCATATAGTCATATTTCGAAGACACATCTTGAATCTTGAGTCTGCGTTGACGTTATTAGGTCAATGAATTATGTTTTCTCTCTGCACAGAGAGAGAAATAAGTGTAGCTACGTTAATGTATGTGTGACCCAGCTTCTTTGGCCTTCACCGGACCTCAGCTGCCGAACTGGGTCAGCGGCAGGCCAGCTGCCTCATCTCTCTCTGCCCTCGCTGGCTCGCTGTGTGGCCCTCACAGCAGGAGGGGAAACAGCATTTTTTTTTTTTTCCCACACCATCTGGCAAACAGCAACGGGGCGAAGATGTATTTTTGAAAGTAATTCATTTAGTAATTCATTCTTTGATTTAAAACACAGCAAATTACTTCTCGTTTTGTAGCAGACCCACACGGGTTGTTCAGCTTGAAGTAGGATTATAAAATTTTTGTGTTTCAAAGTCATCAAGTTGAGATAAAAAACAGACCGATTTGAACAATGTGCCACAAAAAAAGTTCATCAGCCACATTTACTACGTTTTTTTACAGAATTAGTGTGAAATGCTTTGGGAAAATCTTCTCTGCAAATATTCAGTTGAGAAACTCAATACCATTCTCATGTCTGTGCATTAGGTGTAGAGCTGAAAGTAGGAGGCAGTTTGTCTAGCCTAACGTAAAAACTGGAAGCGGGGGGAAAAAGCCAGCCTGGTTCGCTCCAAAGTTCAAAAACACCTCTAAAGCTCACTGATTGACACGTTGTCTCTCTAACAGAAATGTAAAAACAACAAGTTTGGGTTTTATGGGGTGTTACTTGCTTGCAACCAATTTTTTGGTGACCAACAGGTGCAGTGACTTACCGGGGTCTAACCAATAAACGGTTGTTGAGAAACTGTTGGTGAGAGCTAGGCGAACTGTCCCCACCTACTTCCAACCTTTATGCTAAGCTAGGCTCGGGCGGCCGTGGCTCAGGAGGTAGAGCACCACCGACCTTCTGGTTGGTCCGGGTCCGCGTGTCGGACCGTCCTCGGGCAAGGCACTGAGCCCCAGATTGCCTCCGATGTATCATCGGTGTGTGAATGCGTGTGCATAGAAAAGCACTGTTTGTATAGAAGAGCGCTGTATGAGTGTGTGTGTGAATGGTTGCAGTGTAAAGCGCTTGGAGTGGTCGATAAGACTAGGAAAGCGCTAAATAAGTGCGGTCCATTCACAGTTGCCTGCTGGCTCCAGCTTCACACTTAACACTTAAAAGTCCAACACATCCGCACTTGGAAGCTGCCCAGTACAACCGCAGCCCAATGCCTTGCTCAAGGGTACCTCAACAGAGACAATGAGGAAGGGGCAAAGGCTCACTTTTCATTCGCTTCCCCAACCAGCTCTACAGTTGTCACCTGAGAATCAAAGCTCCGGAGGCAAAACATTTTTTTTTCTTTTTTTTTTGGGCTGTCTAAATAAGATTCACTGGATTTGACTTGAAGGCCCTGCACGCCCACACAGGTGTTCTGATTTAGTCTGCCTGACTCCCAGGGCTATGCTTTGAATCACATCAGCCAATGTAACAAATAGACTGATAAAGGAGGAAGCTGTCCCACTTTAACATCTACACTGGGAGAGAAAGAGAGCTGTCAATCAAGCACACACAAAGCCAAAACATCCTGAGAGGAGGTTTAATCAGGCAACATAAGCTAAAAGACGTGCGTGGGTGTACCTGTGGTCGGCCTTTAATTCTGGTTACAGACCTGCCTCTTCAACCCTTAGGTCTCTGCTGCCTATTTTACCAAACCAGCATAATTTTTTATGTGCATTGGTTAGCTGCCCAACCTTGCTGGCTTTTGAGGTGGACTGACTTAAAGACCTGGCAGTATTTAGCCTGGGGTTGATGATTGATCTATTATAACGTTTCTATACAAGGCAGCAGAGTGGCAGATTTAAAAACAAAAAAAGGACTGCCTGGAGCCGAGAGATTCAGTCCCCCAAAAACATCCAACTAAAGCGACTGTATACAAGTCCGCGAAATCTGGCAAAAGTAAATCGTACCTGCTGGTCGCGGACCCCTCTGTCAGTGAACGTCAACACATAGACGATCGCCTGGCCACCCACGTACAGTGTGTCACTCCCTTCCTGATGGTACATGCTGATGTAGTTCTCAGGTTTGTTGAAGTGGAACCTGGAGGGCTCTGTGGGTCAGAATGAAATGGTTTAGAGGGGTGAGCTGGAGAACATCGTGTTGTTTTTATTATTAAAATGTGTGTTAAAATGCTAAAATGTATGTTTGTATTTGTGCAATGAGCACATGCCTTGTGGTAATAAAGACAAATGAATTAACCAAACTCCCTAAATTCATTCTACAACCAAGACTAAAAACAAAAACAGCATAATAACAAAACATACTGCTTATTGCTACTATTAAGTCATTTAGAATGAGGAGGATGAGAAGGAAGAGGAAGGGGGAAGAATACAGCAATTGTCAAATCACAGTTAAAAAGCAGTTTCCAAATGATAGGGAATCATTAAAAACAACAGGTAAAGCAAAAAGAAAGGAAATCTAGGCACTACTATGATAAAGTTAAGGTCAGACACAATAATGAAAGGTCAATGAATGAAAGTAAAACTGAGTTTCAGTGGGTTATTTAAAACGATGACTGAGATCTCGCCAACCTAAGCTCCTCAGGCAGGTCGAATCAAAGCCTAGAAGCCCCGATGGCAAAGAGCCAAACCTCTGGTTTTTAATCTACATTTAATCTGCTGCCAACATAGAGGCTAGCTCGCGGAGTCCTGGCTGTGACCTGGCTTCATTTACCGAGACCACACTGCCCTTTGTGGTTTTAGATTAAACGGGGAGTCGTTACGGGAACCCGGCTTGGGTGTTCGAGGAAAAGGGCATTTGGTGGAAGCACAAATATCACTGAAATAATCATGTGGGCAAATCCCATCACAAATGTTTGGTTGAATTATGCTCTGGACACCTGCATAAGGTCGAAAAACACGTTTGGGCATCTCTCAGTCCGACTCGCAGTTACCTACGCTGCAACCGTGCCTGCATTTACAAATGAAAGTAAAATCCCTGCTACTGTTTAAAAAATGTGGTCAGATGCATCCCGTGTACTTAAAGATGCTGAAGAGTTCTACAAAAACCGCCGTGGATAAAAATGAATGTTACGTAATTATAAGAGCAGTTTATGAAACATCAAAGCTGCCAGCCTCTTTCTTTCATTTGGTCTCTGCTCCAGAAAGCACATTTCTCATTTAAGTTTCATTTCAGAAAATTCCAGTCTGAGGAGTTTAAAAGTTTGGCATCAAACCAACCAGCTAGCTGTTTTTCTGACAACAGATTAAAGTAAAAATAATAACAATGTGTAAAGTCTGATTAGCAGAAAACGTCATTTCAAAAAGGGGCCATCAAAGTTACTTGCTTATTCTATACAGCTTCCATTTTCCATTTCATTTTTAACAGATACTTCAGAGTAGAAAATTAAAATTTATCTCCAAAATAATAATACGTCTTGCTCTCGACGTTTGAACGTCAACAGATACACTTATAATGACAAGAGGTGATTATACGGTCATGGCTACATGGTATTAGTAATGATTTTCTCCTCATCCCTGAAATAAAAAAGACATCCAGCCTGACAGCAAAGCCAGGATGGAGTGGTGATCACTGACACGGGTTGCTAGCCAACCAACTAAGTTTCTATGGAAACAAGGGCCTCTCTTATTGGCAGGAATCTAATTGATGAAGCTCATGTTTCACAAGGAAGTTAGGAGTTTACAAAGAAGGCCGATGGCTCAGGTAAGAACATTTATGCTGTATGTTTATTTCACCATAGGACAGTTTTGAGAATAACATTCTGCAGCTGGCAAAGCACACTGAGAGACTGCTATTAATATTTGCTTCGGAAGTTAACACGCAGGTCCTCACAGCAACACCAAGAGATAAGGTTAAGCTTCTGTTAGACAGACCTATATTAAGCTCAAAGAAAGTCAAACACAAAAGCTGAAGAGAGAATAGTGGCTGGTGTTATGCTAATGGTATGAAGCTTAAATCCACAATAAAGATTTCTTTTTTGGATTGGATAACTTGACTATGATAAACAAAATAAATAAATAAATAAAAAATAAAGATCAAAAGCGTGGCTGCAAAGCTGCAAAGGCTTCATGGACTCGAGTCAAAAGTGAGTCTAAATCATCTATATTCGTGGTCAGATATTTGCTGTTTTGACCACAAACCCTAACTCTACAATGACAGCCAATCAAATGGCTGGCTACGGGTTTCAAAATACACTGCAATCCCTTTTCCAAACTTCTAATTAATTTGATATTTCTGACAAGACTTTACAGACTACTGCGCTCGCCATGACAGCAAGCTACTGTAAACGTTATTATGGAGTTATCGGCCAATATTTTCAGCAAACATTTGTCTCAAATTTCCAGTTTACATTCAGTTTATGCTTCTGGTTTTAAAACCTTTGCATTGCTGAGGGTATGATACAGCATAGTATATACATACACGAATCAGCCACACCATTAAATCCAGTAACTGGCTTTAATGGTGTGGTTGATCGGTGTATACCGTTACAGAGCACGATATTTTTTACCGTTTGGCTCCATGTTAGCCTGTGGAGTTTTTGACCACTAGTAGCGCTATGAAGCAATGTTTCTATGAGTGGGTCCCCATTTTGTTTGTTCACGGACGTGACACAACGAACATCCCAGCCAGTGCTTTCACAGTATTCCACCGAGCTACCAGTGGCAGTAATGTGCCACCGAAGGGCAGACGCAGAAGACTGCTAGCTAGTTGACATGGACGTTAACAGCACACAATGCGTTCTGGTGAGTAGCGGTGAATGTGACACAGAAACTTTGCTTGTGGACAAGAAAACTCCACATGGCAACTTTAAAGTACCACCTAAGTTAAGCTCCTTCCCCACTTGCCCCTGATTGGACATCATGTTTTACTGCCAGAGATGCCGTCCCAACTCTTTAAGCAGCCAAGTGCACAGGTGAACAGAATGAAGAGTCTTAATACAAGGCTACAACATCTCAGAGTGTCAGAATTATACAACTGAAATGTCATCTTCTGGATGTTGTTGGAACTCCTGACTTCTCCCTTGCTCTCTCTATGTGTGAGCGTGTTCTTTTTTCCTTAGACATTTAATAATTGCAGTTGGGTGAAGACCTTGAATTTTCAAAAGGTCAGCTTCTCTGGAACATAGAAAAACAGCCTTGTTTTTTAGTTTGTTTTTCAAAAGAAAAGAAAAAAAAGACTTCAATAAACTCAAGGGTTAGAGAGTCCTCCTAAACTCAAAGGGTTCACATAATCCTTGAGAGAAGTTAATATATTTTAAAGAAACAAATTCCTAAATGCACAGAAGAGTGAAACACAGATGTCATAGTGGGAACAGTTTCCATTTGTACATGAACAAAGCATTCCGGATAGTGAAAAAAAAACAGCCAAAGGAAAGCAAAACTGTTTTTGATAGAGAAGCTTTCAAAGCTTTTCCTGTTTGGCACCAGCAAAGAATCTGACAGCCGCTATTTTATTTACGTAGAATCATCCACTGCAAAGTTGTTATTTAGATGGACCTCAGGCCCTCCATTATGAACATGACAGGAAAAATCTATCAGGCTTATGGTTAGAGTTTTTGTGCTGATGTGCTCCGGCCTCCAACTGAGAGAGAAAGTCGACTCAAACGATGGCTGAACTTTGACAAATCGTTCTGATGTTTAGGATGCAGCCGCAGATGTCAAATTAGCCTTAAGGTTTGTTGTTGTCTCCGTTTTGGTCATTCTCCCACTCTTTTTGTCTCATTTTTTGCATTTGTCTCCTCTTTCTCTCTCAGTATGTCTCTGATTCTCGCTCTGTTTGTCTTACTTTGCCTGTCTCTGCCTTTTGATCTCCCTGTCGCTCTCGAGCAGACATTTCGCTCTTTTTATTCATGAACGAGCACACAGTCATATTTCACTAATACTCACGTATGTATATATCAATCAGCCACCACATTAAAACCAGTGAGCGGTTTTAATGTTAAAAAGACACTGCCCCCGTCCATAGACCACGAACGGTCACTGAATGGTTTGATGAGTATGAAAAAGATGTGAATCATATGCTAAGGCCTTCGTCATCCCGGGGTTGGTGTTCAACCCAGCTGAACGCCTATGGCAGATTTTGGACCGACGCACTAGACAGCGCTCTCCACCGTCGTCATCAAAACACCAAATGAAGGATTATCTCTGATAAAATGGTGTCCGTCCCTCCAGTAGAGATCCAGAGACCTGTAGAATCAATGCCGAGGCACATTGGAGCTTTTCTGGCTGCGCCTGGTGACCCAACACCTCACTGAGACACTATGTTGCTTTATATTTTTTGTATATTCAAGTTAATGGGAAAGTTCTAATGTTGCTCTATGTCTGCTGGGTGTGTAAATACACAACTGTTTTCTAACACGGTAACCATATCAACTTTATAGGGGAATAATAAATCAATGTGACATCAATTTTATTTGCATAAAATTACACTCACTTACCGGTTTAATTGCGACTGGCTGAAACGAATGCGGTCTAATACAACAGACCTGCAAAAAACTTCTGTGAAGGCTGAATTGTCGGGGCTGTTTTAGGGAGGTGTTGATTCACCTGAGGCTGTAGCTTATCGTGCTGTTGAATTACAGTGTGTTATGCTGGGAGAGAATACTTTGTTTACCCCACTTACACCAACAAGAGTGGACCACACTCTCCGAAACTGTTTTCAGCAAAACTATAAATCGTAACCTTCATAAACTTACAACTGAATTTACTTGTACCCTCTAGGTTGTTTGTTTGGGGGGGTGAATTTTAAACTTTTGGCGACATCTTGTTCCCACTGAGGTTGAATGCACTTAATGTAATAGCTTTGGGCATGACCGTCTGCTAAATTAATGCAATGTAATGCATGCCCTGGCCCCTTCAGTAACGTCAGCCGTCACAGACATCTAACCTCAACCCCTTAAACCCTTAAAATAAACCCACTTTCAACCATAAATCCTAAAACCAGCTTGTAGCCTTCAGGCAGTTTCCCTGAAGGTGTGAGAACCCGCCAGATGTCCTCGTTTGGTAAAAGTGTGCAAAGTGAGGTCACGTAACCGTCTGAGGACCTGGGCGCTGTCAGTGGTGCTGAAACCGTGCCTGCTCCTGGTAGGGGGCTTTGTTTTCCGGGTTTTTTGGTTTTTTGGGGTTTGTTTTGATGGATTTCCTCTGACAATTTTCTCTGCCCGGACACCGTGCGCACGCCTGTGTCCTAACGACAGGCGTTTATAGCCAACCCTGGAATTGCATCACAACTAGTTTGATTGATAGGACATGCACGTCCGGGCCCCTCATCTTGTGCTTTTTGTACTGTGCTCATCCGCGCAGGGAGGGGGGGGGGGTATACAGATCCAGATAGCTTGACACACAGCCCCCACCATTATTGATTGCTGAATACATTAGAGGACGTTGTGAGGTGTAAAAAGGCGTGAGTGGAATAGATAACTAGGAGTCGGCTTGGAATTTTCCATTCATTGCGCCCCCCCCCCCCTTTCTCCCTCTCTCCCTTTCTGTACATTTGTACATGATCGGGCTCTATGTATTTCTGGAGGCTGCTCCCCTAAAGAAACCCTCTCTTCTCCCCTGCTGCAGTGTAAAGCAGCTGCCGCGTCCCGCATTGCAGCTCCGCCAGGACGGGAGAGCCGCGGTGACCGTGTCAACCTCCAGAGAGTCGTATTTCTGCTCTGCCATGACGCTTTTCGGCGGGTGCGGGCGGGTGGCCTTTAACCACCCGCCCGCCCCCGCCGTGTCTAGGGGCGAACAGGCGCGATGCACCTCCAGAAGCCAGAGAGGAGACGCCTCTGGTTCTATTCCAGTTCGGTGCGCCAGGAGGTGAGAATATGGAGGAGACCGTCACCAGTCGGAGCCTGGGCGCCCCGACTGATACACAACCGGAGGCGAGCACGCAGCGAACTTGTGCTGAGAAAAAAACCCCGAACAAACGAGTTGTCGGAAAAGACCAAAAGGAAAAGCATCAAGTTGCACAAATCATATCCAAATTAATCAAACGCGCCTTTGCGAACGTCCGCGCAAAACAACCAGGGAATTTAATGGAGACAAATGAACGAGCCGCCCGGGGAAACATTCACTTCATATTCTACCCATGGTGTGTTATTAACACTGAGAAAATCCACCCGAATGAGTCCCTCCTCCAGATGCTCGTCCCGGTAGATCCCGCGAACATGTGTGCGGGGCCTGAACGGCGGAGCGCGTAATTTACTCCTCGGTCGGTGGGGTGGGGGTGGGGGGGTGTTTTAAGAGATTAATCCCGGAGGTAGCCCCGTCAACACGGCTCCACTGGTTCTATTTGTGCAGCTTGTGCAGCGAAGGGCAAGACAGCAGCATCGGTTAACGAGAAGAAACAAAAACAAAATAAAGAAAATAAATAATAATAACAATACAATTAAATTAAAAAAGAACGGGCTACATCACCTCATGACTAAACTCTCACTCTGCTCATTCATTCACTCGTCCGTCCGTCCATCCATCCATCCATCCATTCACCCATTCATTCACCCATTCATTCATTCAGTACCTACCGGAGATTAATAAATAAAACAATAAATACAGATTAATAAAACATGCTTGGCCACGTCAAGAACTGGCCGAACGACTTGCGTCGAAACCAGAGAGAATTGCGAGAATACAGCAGCTGCCTACCGTGCACCACAAATTTCAGCCGAGGTGACTTCCCGGCGATAACCGCGGCGAAAAGCGACAGCAGGATGAAAGAATTCATCTTCTCGGCTCTGTCGTGTGGAGCCGGGTCGTAGAAAAGAAAAAAACGATTCAACCGAACGAAGCGCTCCCCCAAAATCCTTCTGCTCCCTCGCGGCCGCCTGTATGGTCCCCCTCCCGATCCGCAGCCTCCCAGGTCCGTGCCGCTGACTGCTGGTGCCCCGTCCTGTCCTGTCCGTCTGCCTCTGCCGGCGGCTCAGTTCGGAGAAGTCGGGGTGTCAGGCTCCACCTCGGAAACAAAACGGGAAAGGGGGGAGTGCAGCCGTTCAGCAGGGGCGCGCGAATGAGGAGCGGGGCTGCAAAAGCCGCCAACCAACACACCGCTGTCGGGCTACAGTTACGGGCGTGTGCGTCATACCTGTTGCTGATGGAGAAGGATGGCTTTTTCACCGCGCCTTGAAAATCGCGGTCTCTCTTTTACTCATCTCGTTTTCATCCTACACCCGTTTATACGACGAGGGTCGCACCCTTTTTATGAGCAACTTCGTCTCGCCCAGCTTCTCGAAAATACATCTAACATGTTCCAGTGCTACTGAACTCGGGCCCAATACACGTCAAGACGAGCAGTTGCATGCAGACCAACTCCAGGTCCGGGTTTTGCTCTCAGGCCCGTCGTGACGGTGCGTGGCCACACGCGAGCCCGGGGGCCATTCTCGGGGCCATTTTGTGCTCGCACTCAAACCCCTCACGCCACCAGCCAATAACAGATATTGCCTCAGCAACCGCCTCTGCTGCCTAATCAATATGTGTCAACGGCGCCTGAGTGCCCGGACAGGAGTGAATCAGCGGTCTGGCTCTGCTGGGCTTGCATGTCTGAACGGTGAGGGCCACCGAGAGAAAACTAACAAATAACTAAAAGGAACGAACGGACAAACAGCTGCTTCCGATTGCTCTCCGTGTTAGGCCCCGTTTGAAGGATCCCCCCGGGGAGTCTGTGAGACGTTGGGCAGCGGCGAGCCCCTCGCGGGGGGAGGAAGCAGCACGAACCTTTACTGAAACACGGAGGAGAGAGACAGGTGGGTCCGCGGCAGAGACAAACGCGTAAAAACCCATCCGCCCCTTACATCAAGACCTCTGGCTTCGTACGCCTGGGGGACTCGCGGGGGTCCCCGTCGGTCTACTTGCCCCACTGGGGTTTCAACAGTCCACCAATCTAGTGTCAACGTGACCGAAAGTTTCAGGTGTGTTTCACGCACGGTGTGACCTCACTCAACAGTGGTGTCACTTTGAGGGTTGAGGGTGAGGCTCCGACCGCTAGATGGCAGCAAAAGTAGGATTTTCAGCCTGTGTTTCACCACTCGGGGGTCGAGGTTTTTGGCTCCCTGAACCACTACAGAAGGGGGTTTCTGGGAAGAAGAGGGGAAGGCGGCTGAATAAACCGGTCTGCATCCAGTGCAGCAGTCAGTCACCGTCACTTCAGAACAAGTCTGAGCAAAAGCAGACTGCGTGGATGACACATGAATTCTGCAAACACCACCGTCAGCAAAACAGGATGGACAGCCGTAAAATGCCTAAATCCCTTAATGAAAGAAGGAGCCAAATACAGAACAAGGCAGAAAATGCCTTCTTTTTTGTCATGTATTTGCTTGTAAACGCTGAAGGCAAAGGTTTATGATCCAAATTTAAACATTCGCCCCACCACTAAAGCGCCGTGTCACTCCCAAGTTGACTGACAGGTCTTTTACTACAGCTAAGTACCACTAGACAAGATCAGCAACTTCATCTGTTAAAACGGTTTTAATGTTTTAACAGATTTTAAACAGATTGTAACAGATGAAAACATTTGGTAAAAATAATGAAGCAAAGTATGTGCAGAAGGGATAAAATGGTCATTAAGCATGGAATTAGATGTTTTGTAAAGACTAGATTTAAAAAAACTGAGGCCGGGAACAGATCTCATCAAAAAATTAGCAACATAAATTAATTATAACTACAAATGACAAAAACACAAAGGTAACACTTGATTGGATGCCAGACTTTAAATGGAAACAAAGCACAACATGATTGAAAAAGGTTGAAAATAAAATCACTAAGTAGGTATTAGTGTGTGTGTGTGTGTGTGTGTGTGTGTGTGTGTGTGTGTGTGTGCAGCTAAAGAAAGGCGCAGTCTTCTCTAAATGAACTCCAGTCTTTCCACTTTCATTAACGCCCAATCAGGCTAAAGGCACCACATGATGATCTTGACTGACTTTGATGTGGTTACAGAAAGACGTCGGGATAATGAATGTATGCGAATGGGCGTGTGCTCGGGAAATGTAATGAATCCCTTCACTTCGTGCTTTCGGCAACACTTGCTGGTGTGTAATCAATAGAAAAGAGCGGGCTGCAAGATAGAGCTGGAAAATGTGTAATGATTTTAAGCTCAACACAGATGCGAGGTTAGGAATGCTATACTTGCTAACTTGTTCTTACTTTAGTTATGTCGGTATCACACTGATGAACCGAGGTGGCGTGAGATTCAATAATAGAAACACAGACGTCAGTTAACTTGTAGATAAACGAAACCTTATTTCAGTCACACTAGCAGTTTGGCTCGACAGAGTGTTGTCAGTCAGTCCAGCACTTTGCTTCTGAGTGAAATATCTTGAAAGCCTTTGGATGGATTGCCATGAAATTTGGTGCAGACCTCGATACTCCCAAGAGGATTAAACCTAATATCTTTGGCGATTCCCTCACTCTTTTTCTCTAGTGCCGCCGAAATGTCAAAACTTCCTATAACGTTGCAACCGGCTTAGGGGAAACCAGGACATGACACAAAAAGAATCATTTTTACCGGCCCCTAGGAGCAGGAAAAGGGAGTGAACCAAGAATAACAAGAAAAGAAAGAGAAAATTGTCTCTTTTATCAATCCAACATTTTTGTTTTCTGGAATGTATGTAATGAATGTTACGGCCTCAACGTACCACTGGCGGGACTGTTCTAGATTGTCGACGGCAGCATCAGTCGGTCCAGTAAAGTCCCAAAAACATCATGTATTTCCATTGAAGTAGCATTAGTTTCTTTAAGCCATGACCACGGCGCTTCTCTAACCTTAACCACGTGGTTATTATTATAACCATAAGGATGAGGGTCCCTTAACCCTACAGTAGTAATTTTTACCCAAACCAAGATGTTTTCCCAACATAACCTAAGAACTTATTTCAACCCAAACCATGGTCTTCCCCTATACTTGACCACGTTGTGTTTGTACATAAACCTTGACCATAGCGTTGTCACATCCTAAAACTGATTTAATTTTCAGCGATGATGTGAAACAGCTTGGGAGGGCACATGCAAATGACGTCGTCCTGGGGCATCAGAGCAGAAAGCACTTCCATGTGTCATTCTCGAGGGAATGAACGATGTGTTTTTTTTGACGGTAACTACACAGCCTTTCTTCTGCCGCCATGTTGAGGCTTAAATTGACCCTTTGCGTCCCGAGTGGTAAATTTCTAAGCAGAGTTGTCTCCTCGTCATTCAACGTTTTACTTTCCCAGAGTGTAATCGACATTACAACGTCAAAGGGCCTGATCACATGAGGAATTCATATTTCTTGTACCAAGAGGAATTTCTGTTGTCTATCTAAAGCCCCCATAGAAGCTCTATGGAGAGTTTTGCGTGAACATTTAGAGTCATGCCGGATTTCGTCACAGTAATCCAACAAGAAAAGTCTTCTCTCTTCTCCTCTCCTCACTGCTCATCTCCTCGCCGGAGGGCTGTAGAGACCAACTTTGTCCAGTCCAGGTCACCTCAAGCTGAGTCGGAGCCAAGTAAAACTGTGGTTGAGGCAGTTTCGGCTGCAGCCGTAGTTACATGAGAAATTTTAAGACTCAAAATAGGACAGACCAAAGCCTTGTAAAATTCAACCTCAATGAAATAATAATTATACAGGTGTTTTCTAAAGGATGGCTAGAGCTAGAGACTCCGATCCTGTTGCCAGGAGGGTCAGCCTTGCTTGGCTTGGGTTTGCACGGAACTGCCTACCAACATTTTCTTAATGATCTGATGTGTTCTTTCACATGCGTCTTACAGCTCTGTGTTGCACGGTGTATATGTCAGGGATTTGCTACCATTTTACTAACTTATAGCTGCATCTTTTAACATTTTACCAAGATCAACATATTAGCAGATCTTATTTATAGCTCCGGTTTATTGCTGTTGTGCATGTCAGCACCGAACAAAAGACGGTTGGGGTCTGTGTTTTGTTGCTTCGTGCTACTTGCGTGGCTATATGCACCCAAGCGGCGTTTGCTGCTGTTGCATTACCGTACTAATGTTTCACTGCTTCCAGATACTCTGCATGTGCCTTCATAATTCTTGTTTGTTGCTGTTGCTGCCTTCTGCGGCGTCTTTCTAAACTTTTTATCCCGTTGATGGTTCTCGAAACAACGTGCCATAGCACTGCAGTTGAAAATTGGCCAGCCGGCTAACACTGGCACACTGACAGAAATGCTGATTAATGTGTGTCGTCTTTATAAATAAATTAATGGAAAATAAAGAAAGATAAGAAAAAGATCCAGTATAAATGTGCGTGTAACGGTCATTTAATGACTGTTACATGCACAATAGGTCTGTATTTTAACTGACTTGTTTGTGTATTTTTAAGGAAAAACACTCAGTCAGCAACAAAAACAAGTGTCGTTCAAAACCATAAACCAAGACCGGGATCAAAAGCTAAAAGAGGATGTAGTCCTGCTCCTTACTTGTAATATTTCAAGCACTTATCTCTCATAATCTGTGGCCACATGAATATACAGCTTTGCCACCCTTACTGTTAGCTGCTTGTGATTTAGGTGCTGTAGTCCCCCGTCACTCTGGAAAACAGTGCCAGGCAAAAGACTGCGAAATAAATGTAAAATGTGTCTCATACAATGAAGAAATGTTCACTTCGTCGTCGGCGGCGGCGGCGAACCAGCAGAGGAGCCTGAAACTAACCTAACAGCAGATGCGAAGAGACCATTTAGTCCTCGGTGGTGTGTGAATGCCAGTCATGGGGTGGGGGAGTGGCTTATAAACAGCCCTTTAATCTGCCCCTTTGGCTTTTCTGTCCAATGGGAGCAAATTGTTGTATTAAAATAGATAATATGACGGGCCAAGCTGGGCCGGAGGATAGTGCCCGCCAGACAGACCTATATAACAGATTGAGACATGCAGAGGTAATCCAAAAGGGTTTAAATCTCTGCTCATACACGTGATTATCAGGTTTTTTTCCCCCTTTTTTCTGGGTTATTCTGGGCCACTGCATGAGAGCGACAAAATTATTTTCTGCCCAGTGAATCAACTCTGAGAACTGCAAGTCTCGAAACTGACACTGAGGTGAAGTGAGGGTAATTCATTGGTTAACGTTTGGCTTATCACTCTGGATGTTCTGTTTTAAACAGAGACTCAGCAGTGAAGGATATGCAGCAGAGGACACAGGAAATGCCAGTAAATGTCTAAAGAGATTCCTTTGTATTACAGCAGGGATAAACGTGGGTCTTAGTGAAAACAGCCGCAACAGCATTCCTCTGCACACACACACACACATACACGTACACACATAATCCTTTGTCTTCACTCAGAAAAAGAAGACATATATACATTTGTGTGGCCAACTGCCAGCTGTTGCTTTCTTGTCTTACAAAGGGGCAACAAGGCCACTTTTTTGTCTTAAACTGAAACGCAGCGTCCTCACAATGGACTCGCGGCCCAGAGATTAAGTGCTTGGTTATGCAAGAAAATGTATCCCTCTCCTGCCAATTTCCCAACAACAGCGCAGTTTCAGATAAAGATCCACTGAGAGATTGGTTTAAAGATGATTGGATTTGGATTTTTTTTCCCCATTTGATAACAATCCAAAATATTTTACATGAAACAATTCAAGGCAACGCTTAGACGCAAGGCAGGTTTAAATATACGCATTTAATAACATTAAGTGAAAAAAAAAAACAGTAATTTATGAACAAGCTAGCAAATAACAAACAAACCTGTCAAAGCTGTATGTGTTCATCATTTACATCCTCTCTTCCCCGACATAATAAAGCATTGCTTTGTGCATTGTGCATCTACACAGTTAAGTTTATACAGAACAAGAGTGGCGTATTTGAGTGACAATAATCCCCAGAACTAGATAAAATGATAGACTAAACCCAGCACACACAAACGCCCTTGACCTAAATATTTACAAGATAACGGTGATCAGGTGAGCATTCTCTCTGTCGATGGTGAGAATGTTACTGAGGCACATATTTTTCATTGTTTTGTGTGGGTAAAAAAAAAAAAAAGAACAAAAAAAAAAGGGGTTTCTTTAATATAAAAAAGGAGAAATCATAGCATCTTTTGATGGAACAAATTGTCATCTAATGTATGCTAATTACAGGATAAAGTACAAAAGAAAGACAGTGATCCAATTTGGACCTGACAAACTTGTTTTAAGTATGAAATGGGAAAGAATACATTCGTATGTACATTATGGTATGATATCAGTCCTTTTACCCTGTTACATGATCATTTAAAGTAAGCTGTACCCCTTTACAGAAAGCTCTGATATGTCCAAAATTTAACCATTAAATTGAGAATCAGAAATTATTTGGCTCGTGTATTCCATATATTTATTGCAGGTATCAAAAGCTTTACAGTTACATATTCACATGTTAAGGTCTAACAACCAGTTCTGAATTGACAGTGTTTGACATGATCCTCAGTTGGTGAGCAGAAATAGCAACCCAAGGGTCAAAAGGGAAAATGTTCACCTGGCTTGTATTGGCAAGTGAAGACATAAAGCTGAGCACATTTGCACATCGTGGATGATTAAACAAGCACCTAATATGTTTTGACAATGCAGAAACATTTGATAAATGTGTCAAACTCAAAATATCCTCTGTTTAATCCCAGAATCTGGGAAAATTAAAACTATTTCATAATTACATGCATAAAAAATTAGACCTGTCCTTGGTAAGTGGTCATTTGCTTATTCAAAGTATTTAAAGTCGTTGAAAGCAAACGCACAGCTACCATGAAACAGCTCTGCCTACAATCTGTTAACATCTTTCTATTCCAGGATCATGAGATATTCATTAGTTAGATAACACAGCCAAGTGGATGCTGACATGCAACTTTCAGCTCTTAATTCAGAAGAGGACTAGCAAAAGCCCAACAAACTGACCATGATTTGCCTTCTAAAGGCGCCTTTGAATAGAAGTCTCTGTCCTTGAGTGTCCCAATTGGGGGTCCATATTGCAGAAGAACTCACGGTCAAAATGACCTCTTGCCTGGCTTTAAATAAGTTTCATGGTGAACCTGCCACCATCACCTCCGTCCCCTCCCCCTCCACCCATGGAAGACCGAGGAACAAAGTCAATAGTTGCTGTGTGCTTGATCTGCCCTTTGCTCTGGCTCCAGAAAAACATGAAGACAAAACAGATGGCCACTGAGCTAAGGAAAGACAAGAAGCCCATGGTGGTGGCGATGATCAGGGTCTTTGCATCAAACGGGTATGGCTTGGCCATTTGAGTCGAGGTGTTGGCAGCTTGGGGATTTGAAGGTTCTACCCAGCCCTCCTCTGAGAAGAAGGGGATGGTTCGGTTACGAGGGAGGCCCTTCACGTAGAGACCGACAGTCAGGCTGTCATTGCCGGCCGCATTGCCCGCCAGGCATTGATATGTGCCACTGTCTTGAACTTGGGCAAAACGCACTTCTAGAGTACCATTGGGCAAAACTCTGATTCTTCCTGTTGGAGAAACCACATTCTTGTGGGATGAGATCCAGGTGATAGATGGGAATGGATCCCCATCGGCCTTACAGGAGAAGAGAACTGTGGTGCCCTCCTCTACTCTTGCCTCCTGCGGCCTGCGATCCATGATACGAGCAGGGCGGCAGGTAAACAGCCTCGGGAGCTCCTTCTCTGAGAAGTCTCTGAATTCACGCTGACTCACCACATCAGGAGAGGAACAAGTGGGCTGATGTCCATCAAAATTCAAGCGCAATCTGCGGCGGACCACCCAGAGAAGCCGGCAGTCACATGCTAGGGGATTCCCATCCAACCGCAACACTTGAAGGTTCCCAACAGAGTGGAAGACGCTCTCTTCCAAAGTAGCGAGCTGATTGGATGTCACATTAAGCATGCGAAAATAGGCCAGTCCCCTAAAGGCCCCCGGCTCTATTCGTAGCAGGCTCCCACCTGCTAGGTGTAACTCCTGGAGTCTCAGGAGGTCCCCTAGCAGATTACCTTGGATAACAGTGATTGGGTTGTAGGACAGGTCCAGGGAGCGCAGATAGACCAGGTGACGAAGTGCTGAGTAAGGAACAGCACTTAAGTTGCAGCTGCTGATGACAAGCGAGGACAAATTGAGACCGATCAGGCTGTTGCTAGCCATAGTGTCTAATGCTGGCCAGTTTGCAATCAGGAGGCTGCGCAGACGGTGGAGTCGTCGGAAAGCATTGTTGGGAAGTGTCGAAATGGTAAGGCGCAGCATTCGAAGACGGGTCAGGCTCTGGAGCTGAGACAATGCCTCAGTGGGAATGGAAGTCAGATTACTGCGATCTAAGTTGAGCTCCTGCAGATTCTGCAGACCAGAGAAGGCCCGCTGCGAGATGAACACTAAGTCATTCTCCCCGGCTTCCAGCGTTTGCAAGTTCACCATTTCTTTGAAGGTAAAGTCCAGGAAGACCAGAATCTCATTCTGGCTCAAATCCAGAAAGCGCAGGCTAGACAGGCCAGAAAAAACCCCAACTGGGATGATCTTGAGTCGGTTATTCTTAATCCGAAGAGTCCTGAGATTCTGTAGGCCCTGGAAAGCCTCCACCTCAATCATGGAGATTATATTATCACTCAGGTCCAACTCTTGAAGTTGCAGGAGGCCAGAGAACTGGCGGCGCCCCACAGTCTTAATCTTATTGTGGGATAAATCCAAACGCCTGGCATCGCCGGAGAAGCCCTCTGGCACTGAGTTCAAATGTTTGCCTGAGCAGATCACTTCTTTAGCCTCGGGTCGACACACACAGCGTGGAGGACAGCCTCCTGCAGATACGCCAAGTCCAAACTGGAGCAAGATGCTCCACGCCCCCCATCGGACGACTGACTCCACAAACATCTTACCCCCTGCCTGAAAAGAAACAAAGACACAAGTTCTGATGTTTTTGACAATAATGCAGATATGTCAATGTACAGTACATAAAATAGATTAATCTCATGTTTGTTTGTTTTTTTTAAAGAAATACACTATTAAATGAAAACCCATACATGTTTGCATTGAATTATTTTCTTCATTTAGTTTAAACTTGTGTCAAGACATACCGTTTCAGTCTCGGTGTGCAGATTTTCATAACCAGTGACGGTCAAGTTGGAATCAGACTTGAGTTAAGTCCTCCGTACAGATGTGGTTCTGTCAGTAACATGCCCTTTAGAGTGGCCTGGACAGAACAGAGAGAGAGAAAAACAAGACTTGAAGACTATGAACCTTGTCCATCTCATCAGTTTGGTGATCATACTTTCAGGTGGTCCTGCTAACGGAAAACCAGGGCAAACTAGATGATCAACACAAACACAGCTTTCTGAACAGGCTGTCCTGCTCTGATTTTGTAGCAGCAGGTGTCAGGGAGAGCAGGGACCAGAGCACCAATGTCGCTCTTAAATGAAGCCAAGACAAAGTTTTTCGTTTTTCTAGCCTTTCGAGTTTGACATTTGTCTCTGATTGTCAACACGGTGACACAATTTCGACTCCTTTCGATGACACGACCCATATTCGTTTCGGTGCTCCCTTGGTTTGTTTGGTTTCTTTTTTCTACTCTTCTCATTTTATGACAGTGAAGGAGAACACAAACAAAAAGTGCACATTTTGGGTAGTAGGGTATGTCCGGTGTGAAGCATCTGTCGTACCAGATAAGACTGGCCTACATCTCTGTACCACAGACAACAAAATCCCTACTTAACTGATTATCAAAGAATACATCTCACTTTTTACTCAGGACATTTGATCCCCCTAAAGACTGGAAGAGGTACCATTAACAGCACTTAACACCCGTGGAAGTGTTCTACATATGATCTGCCCTACAAAAAAAAAAAAAAAAAAAAAAGTATTAGCGCGTCCGACAGTGCAGATGAGGCGTCAGTAGGATGAGGCATCTGGATTTAGGCATGCCAACTGGAGTCCCAGCCAGCAACAGGGTTAGAGTGGTATAGATTCTCTGAATAAAATGAGTTTATATACCAAACGAGCAATGAAGGAAAACGTTTAAAGTACGGATGGGGACGGGGTGTCTTATGCTGTCCTCTAAGAGAAATGTGTGTTTTTAGGCTACTGACTGTAAATCACAGAATCACAGTTGTTATTTTTAAATCAGTATTTATATTTCTATGCTGTCCATTATATCAGAATATTTATGAATACTGACTCTACAGAAACAATTCAGAAACAACAAGATCAGTGAAATTCATATCAGATTGTTTTCAAAAATTCCAAAAGGAAATCAGTTTTTAGTTAATGACATAATTTTTTTAACTCAAGAACTTTGTTCCAAAGTGGGAAACTAATGTCCAACATTTTACAAAATGATGACTGCTCTGCTCTAATTACTGACATGAATGAGGAGCATATTCTGAATTAATGCTAGAGTGAGAAAATGACTCATATGAAGCTAGGACTGGCCAGCTCTTAAGATACTGGCTGAATTTCATCGACAGTAGCAATCCTCCAGATATATAGTGTTTTACAGTGAAATACTGAAATAATACAATGGCTTTGAGTGATAGAGATAAAAAACATGAAAACATAGAGTTGAGTCAATATAGTTTATATAGCTAAAGTAGAAAAAACGATCTCAAAACCAAACCAATAGAGGGATCAAAACAGACTTTTTTAAGTCCTAAAAAAAGGCCAAGGAGTCCAAAAAAATAAGGGTCCACTGATATAAAACACTGCAAAGTGAAATGTTACATAATTACATTATCTTGACAGTGTCTGGCCTCGCCAGTTAAATAAAAAGGTGCTGGGAAGGTATGTGATGTAAATTATGTATTACCTCTCCAACAACCAAGGCTGCTACAGTACGTACAACAAAGGTAACTAACCTAAAAAGATCAACTCTAATTCTAGACATTACACCGACAACATGCCACAGCTGCACAGAAAACTAAAAGCCCGAAACGTAAACGGCACTTGACAGCAAAGTTCTCTTTCATAACGAGCAGGTATGTTATTTTTACTCCAAAAATACACCAAAGAAAATCCAAATACTTAAAAATACCAAATGCCAGACTGAGACCAACCTGCAGCAGCTGCAGCTTCTCACTCTCTACCATCAAACAGTTTCCCGAGTGTGGACTCGCCCTTTGCTGCAGCTTCGCCTCTGAGTGGTAGAGTTGTCGACAGTCCCAGGGCTGCACGGTCTTTGTCTCATCCCTGCTCCTCATGCAAACAGCTGTTATATTGGCTCGCTGGCTGGAAGCGCTGACTCACAACCCAACACTTGTGCTCTTGGACTCCCAGGACTCGCATTAGACCGATATGCGGCATCAGAGTGCAGACACACCGTGCAGAGACCAATACTGACCTTTTATTAAATGTTGGATTTCAGCCAGTTACAAGTGATCAGGGAGAGGTTTTCTTGATCACAGCTGTAGCAAAACAATCTATAAAAACCCTATATTCAAATTTGACTTTCATTTCTTCATCTTCTCTTTAGTCGTTTTTGCAAGTTAATTCTTGGGTTTAAGGGCTGATGTAGGATATCTGCCCTTTAAATATTGAGTTTTTCTGACATGACAAGGTGGTGGATGCTTTAAGAAGTACGTGATTTATTAAAAAACAAACAGACAATGTATTCGTCTGGGATCTGGTATCAGCTTTACAGTGCCATGATAGTCTTACTGCTCCTTCAGACACTTTTTCAACCCCTCTCCACCTTGGATGAAAAGTTAGTTATCTGCAACAAATATTGGCCTTTAAGGATTAAAGAACCCATATCAGTCTCTCTTGTTTTCCTATCTGTGTGTAATACATGGTAGGGATTCATTATTTAACTGTGTTGACCCCCCCCCAGGCCAACTTGTGAGAGACGGAGACTGGCAGGTGTGTGATATCTCAGGCGGGTGGGCTGTCAGTTGCCGAGCCCTTCCAGCCAATCAGGGATCACGATCGCCCGTCCTCTGCCACGCTGCACACACCGAAAGGCTACAGTCCAGCCAGAGGTCGCGACCCCCGAGTCACGGCCGGGACTGACCCCTTTCTGTCAAGTGAGAAAGTGAGGGGATAGATGCATTTGTAATTTCGACACGTATTTCTCACCTTGCGCGGAGCGTAGTCACATGAGTGTCGTGTTGCAGTGTTAATTGCGCTAACTATTTTCTATTACCCGCAGCCGCTTGTCGTTTCTATTAATGATGCGGTTTCAAATTAGAGCGGACAACAGTCACTTAAAGAGCTGATACCGCTGCGTCTAAGACTCTGAAACATGGAGAAGTGAAAACACCTCAGACTTGCCATATCTTCGGGCTTATAATCCAGAACTGCTTCATGTCGAATGAGGAGGTATCCATTTTTAACGACCGAAATGTTTTCAGGAATTAGCTTCCGCACAGGAAATTCCCTGTGTTCCTATGAATATTACGGTGCAGTTTCCACTTTGAGACATTGCTCGTGTTACTAAATATTTCATAATAGTGTAAATTACGGGCCGGAAATTCCAAACTGGTCCAAATTTCCTAAAATTTCCTAAAATTCAAGATTTAGATTCTAGATTTTCTCTATAAGACGCAACACTGCAATGACAGTCAGATCAGTTTTTAGCTATTAGTAGTAACCACGCCCGATCCCACTGTCGTTTCTTAGACATGCTTTGATTATTTCTGTGTAATTCAGTTTAATAATGATGCTGTTTTAATGGCCCTCTGTAAATGTAGTGGCAGTCGTCACACGGTCTGCGGTTATATTGGTTTCAGGAAATGCTTTTTTGGTTTTCAGCCATGTATTATGAAATTACACAATTACTGTAGCATCTTAGCTTTAAGCTGAAATCAAACTCTACTTCCTGCTTTTTCAACATTTTCATTTCTGAGAAGTCCAATGATCTTTTCTGTTTAATTCGGTTTAATAATAATGTTGTTTGCTTACTGAGGGGAAGTCTCACCATCTGGTTGGTTCTTGGATTTGCCGACTAAATCAAAGTCTGGCCGGATACTGTAGAGCCTGATTGACCAATGTGAAGTTGCCGTTTGATATCCCTGCAAAAATCTTTTTGCATAACTCAAAAACATCCACTCCCCTAAAGCCAAGTAGGTGCCAGCTCTTACCTAATAAACCCTCATGATGCCAAAATGCAAACAATATCAAAATCAATTGGATGTAAGCTCTTTTCAGACAATCCTTTGGCAGAGTTGCAACTATCTTTTGGGCGAACTCCCACTGCCACTTAATTCTTCGAAATAATTCAACAAGTTTTCCCTCTCCGCTCTGTCATCAGGCAAAGCTCGTCAAGTCTCTCAGCTTGGGCCCTCATCGCCTTACATCAATCTGTGGACAGTTTCCAACCCGTGTTAAAATTAGGACTTTCTTCAGTGACTGAACACAGCTGCGGACTTAGTCTTTGCTCGGTTCTGCACAGTCGTTCTATGTTTTCCTGACGGTTACGATTCTGAAAGGATCGTGTTCATCGGACTACAAGTGAAAATAAATTAAAAAACAATCGAAGAATTCATTTATGTATTTTTTTATTGGGCATCCCATCATCTAGGTCACCGAAGTGTTATTATCAACATGTGTGGTGTTTGAGATTATGAAGCATTTTTAGCGTTCATCTCATTCACCAAACTGCCAACGTGGCCATTTCCCCTCAGGATCATATTCAACACAGTGAACACTGACTCATATCAGTATCTTGCTGTAACACAGCCAGAAGCGCAGAAAAGGCAACGATTCCCGATTAACTTCAACTCTTCTTCTCACCTGCATTATGGCTTCATTAGCTTTGAGAGGGAATTCTCTCTGAGCTCGGCTCTTTTAAGTTTTACCTTATCTGCCATTCCTCAACCCTCAGTCTCTGCCTGTTACTTAGGGACCGGCAGCGAAATGTGTAAAACTGCGACAGGGTGCAATTACTGAGATGAAGACTTCAGGCGAAAACTTCCTTTGCAACAGGTGTATGAAAAGGGAACGTGACCTCTCATGGGCCACCGGATGACAGTTTTTGCTTCCTTCTGAGTCTGCATGCCCTGAACACGAATCCCTGTGTGAAGCAGCCCATCTGACAGAGAATGCACAGCCTGAGCCCGGATGGGTTTTCTGACACTTGTCAAAGAGCTATTTTTAGCTCGTCAGAGTGAGAAAGACAAGAGCCTGGCTCAAATCCCCAATTAAGGCAGCTGGAACAGAACAACCGTGCGGGGATGACAGAACATGAGCTTGTGTCTTTGCACCTCTGTGTGTTTTCTCTGTGTGGGTTTTACGATTGTTGAAAGTGTGTTTGAATGTTTGGTGTTGGTGGAGTTGGTGTGTCTGTTTCTTTTTTTCCTTTTTTTCTTTTATGGTCCTCTGGCACCTGCTTTCGTGTGACGGCCTCTGAGACCTCCTGCATGCAAGCAGCACATATTAAAAGGTTTGCTGACAGAACAGCTGTCGGCTGCATAGCTGAAAAACAAAAGTCCCCGAGTCTTTCCCCTTCGGGTTTGTCGGGGGAGAAGACTTGTAAACAAGTTCATGTCTGGAGCCGCATCCATGTTAAATAAACAAAATGTAAAACTTTTCTGACTCTGTGACAGAAGCAAAAGTAGAAACAGTAGAATAGAGTGTTGAAAACATCATGGTGGACAATAACGCCGCACGCTCAAGTCCAAACTCACGTCTGGACCCATGAAAGAAACGCAACACTATAGCTAGACATCCTCCTTTCTGTAATGAAGGACAAACACAGTGCTCGTTGTGTAGAAAGCTGCCATTGACTCCGCAGGTGTTGAAACAACATGGACATACAGTAATGAGTAGTGGGTTTCAGTGCCAACGCTAGCTAGCTGGGCTAAAAGGCAGCGATGGGTCCTCCCGAAACGTTGAAAGGTGAAAAGAGGCTTACGGCTTCGCTAGTGGTTGGTGGTCAGCCACGTCTCCTAGAAATGACCTCTACATTTTACATGTCTTCCCAACGGCGTTGTGGTGACATGTGCGGGCTAGATTATATTCAGAGGCAATGGTTTTGTTTTGGGTTTTTTTTTTTTTTTTTGGAATGAATGAAGAGCTACATTTACGAACTGCATCGGAGCCGCTGGGAGGTGGTTGAGGTGGCTGAAGGACGTACGAGGGCACGACTGAGGTGGTGCTGGTTAGACTTAGGCAACAAAAGCACTTCGGTTGAGGTTAGGGAATGGGAATGGTTTTGGTTAATTGTAAATAAACACGTTGTGTCTTAACTTCCTGTTTTAAACCACATCACGGTCTTTCTCTAACCTTAACCCAGCGCTGTGGGAGTCTAAACATAACCATTAAAAAGTTCAATACTGCTGGAGTCACTGCAAGTGGATATTTTGCTGCAAGATCAGATATTTCGGTGGAAAATGACCACGTTGTTTCTGAACATTTTACTGATATGTTCAGTATCAACATTTTTGTGCCTTGACAAATAAGTTAAGCAACAACATTACCTCATTATGTTAACAAGAAACAAAATACGGATGGCATTATATTTCCTTCAAAACGTATTCGGGGTTGCAAATGAGTTGTATATGGACATAACTTCTAGGCAACAAGGTTGGGTTGATAACTAACTCTGTTTGGACTTGTTTAAAAAGCGTAAATAAACACCTCGCATCTTTTTGGAGTTTGACAGTGCGTCTCCTAGCAATAACTGCCGTCGGTTGCCAGTCAACTGTTGCCATGGGAATCTTAAGGTCTTAAGGTTTAGATACATTTTCCACAAATATGTCCACAAACGGTTTTACCCTCTTTTGAAAAATGGAAAAACATGTACAATTGCTGCAGAATGTATCGTAGTTTATATTTCTCTGCAGTTCTTTTCAGTTTGTCTTTAACACCTCAACTACAGATGATCAATTCAACATTTGCTCATTTTTAAAACAGGCTATGTTATTTCTTTAGTGTAATTTGTGTGATGTACATAGTTTGTTATTTTCAGATTTGATTACTATTAATATTACAGTAATAAATAATGAACACAAGGGGGAGCTTCTAAACCAAACTCATATGGACTAACAACAAGCTGGATCAGCAAGCAACATCACAAAAGGTAGAAACCCGCAGTTTCGTCTCAAAAACAGATGGTTCATTGTTGTTTCAGCATTTCAAAAATATTTTTTTAAACACTTCCATAACTTACTAATATACCGAGACAATATCGGCCAAGATATTGATACAGTTACATTTTAAATTTTCACACGCCATTTCTAAATTGATCATTTTTTTAACAAGGCCTTGAGAAAAACACCGACCCACGAATACTAATGTGACCAAGGAAGCGTGCGCTTGCCCGGTTGGATATTTGAAACTGGCATGTGGAGGGGAGATAAAGGAGAGTGTACTGTAAATCAGTGTGGCTGCAAGCTCATGGCTGTGACAAAGGGGATTATATTAATTGTTTGCCTCTGTGCCTACACATTGAAACAGATTTATTTTATCTGAATGTTATAGATTGTGCTGGTTTTTACGTCGCTTATTTTGAAATGGTAAAATTTTTACTGGTGAACGAACCTGCTGAAATGAGATCTGTCACGACGGAGTCCACATCTAGAGGTGACCTGAAAACGTTTGGTTTTTCTCTGGTTGATGATTAGTCCCAGTGTATGTTTATTTTGGAGTGTGGGGTTTTTTTTCTCTTTTCTTTAGTTGCCATTACCTGTTGCTGTATACATTTTAATGTCACCTGCATTGAGTTTACCTGTAATGAAATGTGCCATATGAATAAAATTGTCTTGCTTTGTTATTGAGCCGTGTTTCTCTTTCTCTGTTTTCTTTAATTGTATGTTTTTCCCCCTGTCATGCAATTTAGCAACTCAGACATATTTGCATGAAATGCAACATAAAACATGGAGAAAACCAAAAAGAGGGCAAACACGATGAGTATTTACACCCATGTAATGTGTGGCGGAAGTGGGTCACAGAGACAGATCCACTCACATCGGTCTTGTTCCAGACTGCGCACTGGGTAAAGCACTCTGCTGTAATTTCTCATTCTGATGAGGAGAGAGTTAAGACTGTGCAACGTCAGGCAAAGTGCTCCGTCTGCAATATTAATAATAGCACAAATAAATGAGGGAAGGGAATTAGTCTCAGTGCAGCGCCTATGTGATGTGACAAATTAGGTCGTCTCAGCTAACAGAAATGATGCGCTGGATCCATCAACGTACATCAGAGGGATGATGGGAGGTCACGCATTAAAGGCCAGCTGACTGATGGGAGAAAGAGGGTTCTTCACCTGGAACCGGCCACATGTCAAACACTGATCAAACTAAGTCAGGGCAACATACACACTGACTGTGGCCTTCGTCTGCAATCAACTCCTTATAAAATCTGGGACAGCAGACTGTCAGTGTTTCACTGGTTGTTGACAGATACAAAAACACATGGCGTCATGCTTCTGTTGCAGAAAGTCCCCCTAAAAAGTCTATGTCTTTGTCTAGAAAGTCTATTGAAGAAACAGAAGAACTAAGACGTACTCTCAGAAGAAATTCTCTGATCATTTACAAGTATAAAACTAGTACCCCAGTAGAGAATTACAGATGTTCTAAATTTTCACCAAAGCAAAAGTAAGGGAGTATTAGCGATAAAAGCATCAAAAGGACGGATACTTGAAGCAGAAGGGTAGAGTTCATTTTTCAGATCACTGAAAGATACAAAAGAGAACGCAATCGGGCAAAAAAGGAGGGCAACAGAAGGAGAGAAATAAGAAAGAAATGGGGGAAAGTAAAGGGGGGTTAGGCAAGAGAAAAGGGAGGGAAAGGAGTAAATGGAGGAGGAAAATGGGAATAAGAAATAAGGTGCAAAAAGGAGGGAAAGGAAGCAATTCTGAGCAATGCAAGGGGTAAAGCAGCAAGGAGACAAAGTAGGCGAAAACAAGGAGAAAGGGAGTGAAAGAAAGAAATAAGGAGATCAAAGATGGAAGAAGAGCATGAAGTATCAAAAAATGGAAAAACTCAAGAAAAAATGGATTAATGTAAAATGGAGCACCCTCAGTTACTTTGCACTGTTGTCCAAAAACCTCTGTGACAAAAATGTATGTCAAAGAAATTCATCACTTTTCCAATCTGCAGGTTAAAAGGAAATGAGGTAAACTGACCTCTTGAGGACAAAAAAAGAAAAAAAAATGACTATTGTCATTTTTTTACTATTGTCACAGAAAAGCGTCCAACTCCGTAATCTCCTGTCACTAGTGTGGAGGTGGAGCTTTTCTTCTTTGGCCCACTTAAAGGATAAAGGATACCAATCTGACTGGGCCGCTCCACTATCCTACCTGGTTTCCAACTGAGCCTGAGCCAGCCAGAGTGGCGCAAAGGCAAAAAACACAGGGGGGCAGACGACAAATCGTTTGGAGGGCCAATGCTGTCAACACTGTCTCCTTGAAATGACGTTTCTATACACTCAGCCCTGTGCTCTACATATCTCCGGGAGGGGTTTGGATGGAGGCTTTCTGTAACTGGCAGGTCACAGACTTGATTCCCCACAGCCTCCGACGTCTCCGGTGCTGTCCAAGACTCTTCGACCAAACGTTACTGTGCAGGTACTGCATACTGAACTGCAGTTAACCACAGCAATGGTATTTCTGCTTGGTGCCATATTACCAGCTAACTCTCAGCGGTGAGGGTACTTTTTCTAACTGCGTTTCCATTTTGCCACTTTTCTCTCTAACCGAGGCGGAATCTGTTCTGCTGATGTAGATGCCATGTGCCCCCCCTAAATGGCAAACAAGTACTTAGAATTAAATTTAAAAAAAAAATGTCCATTGTAGTCCTAAAAAAAAAAAAAACCCAGGATTTGAAGTAATTGCTTAATATTGGGAAACATTTACCATCATGGTTAAAAGGAAGCAGTCTTGACAAATTGTGGGCTCAATTGTCAAAGATTTTTCGGCTCCAGAGCGAGCTGCACGAAGTCCAATAAAACTGCTTCAAGAGATGCAACTTGAGCCAGCGTCGGTCGGGACTGAAGACTACAAGTCTTCCAGTCTGAAAGTTTAAAAAAATCTGGGGGCTACATTTGCCACCACTAGCTGGCACACCTGGCCCTCCAACTGAACTCCTGGCGGCCGGGTTCCATCGTGGGTAATGTACTGCTGCATCGGTTTGGATACTTTCTTTTAACTGTCCAACACGATTCTGGCCACATTACAGAGGTGCGATGCTAAATCGGTGCAGTATTCTTCAAATCGGCTTCACGATCTGTACAGGACACGGCACCCTCTACTGTCATACACTCAAAGTTTGGATGAGGAAAAACTCGCCAAGAAAACGCTTAAGAGTTTTTGTGGTGGTATAACAACGTCACGCTACTTCTGCCTCTTCTAAAGAGAGAAGACAGTTGCACACTTGCGAGAGGTTACTTGTTAAGAAAGATTAATTAGTGGTTGTTTTAGGCAGTTGGAGAAATTACCAAGGCTGTGAGAACAGTTTTGGAGTTTTTATTTATTTTTTGTTTTGTTTTCACAAAATGAGACTGCGACTCGTGTGGAGGGAAATGCTTCAGTACAAGTACCTCGGCCGGCCAGCAGGGGCTGTTGGTGGGGCAAGAAGAACCTGATCCTGCGACTGCTTCTCCTTATTCTCTCTACGCCACCTGGTTTCACAACTGTGACATCATCGTATCGCCTACTTTCAATTATTCTCTTGATGATCTGTGACTGGAGCCCTGTGATGGACTGGCCGGCTCTCTCCTGGGAGTACCCTGCGCCTTGCTCACTGCACGCTGAAAATGCTCCGGCCCCCACGACCTTGGCTAAGTGGGTATAGAAAACGGACACAAGGAAATGGAATTATGATTGAACATACAGGCGGTTAATGGTAGCCTGTACATTTGATGTTCTAACCATTTGCCCTTTGCTTTGTCAACTCCTCTTTGGGACAAGAATTGATGTTTTTTTTAACAGCAGTAAGAGCAGTTTGCGTGGGATGAATAGGGAAAGAAGTGCTTCGTTTGCTGAGTAGTTTAGTATGCTTGAGGAGAAGTAGTTTGTACTTTCATTTTTCCAACCGCATCTAAAGGCTTGAGTGTTAATACCGGTTCCGAATGGCTACGCTCGAAGGTGGGGCCGTCATAGC
This sequence comes from Xiphias gladius, assembly GCF_016859285.1. Lineage (NCBI taxonomy): Eukaryota > Metazoa > Chordata > Actinopteri > Istiophoriformes > Xiphiidae > Xiphias > Xiphias gladius. The sequence goes on along the minus strand of NC_053421.1, from coordinate 27,233,799 downwards.
CTCGTCCCTGCTGCATCACGCTACCTGCCTGATCTTTTTATCTTTTCAAAATCTCTGTGTCTTTCGTGTGGCTTTGTAGCCTCGATGCGATGAATTGCACAAATGGGGAAAAAAAGACACACTTTAGTACAGTCTGTCCTCACAGGCATTCGTGGTGCGGCATGGTTCTACACACAAGGGGTGATGGAAGTAGCTTTGTGAAGAACGACGAAAAAAGAGCACGATAGATGAGTTCAAACCCTGCCTACTCTCACATCTCCACATACCTTCACTCCCCGAGGTGGGCGTAGTTGCCCGATTGACTGTCACCTGGCCCTGCTCTTCCCTGCCACACCTGTCCATCGTTCCCTCATTTAGCCCCGCTATATATACCGGAAACGTTCCCATATTTGTCAGGTCCTCTGTGTTGCATTCTTGCTATGGCTTTCCAGCCATTTCTGCCTGCCTCTTGCCTGCTAACCTGACTTTGTTTTTTGTTTTTCGTCTTAACTCTTGCCAGGCTCTGATCTGCCTCCTACCTTAGGACCATTTGATATGTTTGCCTTCTTGAACTGCCGACAATGTGCCAAACTTACCTAAAACCTATAGTAAGGTGATTCTACCAGTTCTGTCTGTATTTGGGTCCTCTTCCTTGTTGCCTTTATCCCCGAACCTTGACACTGAGCCTATATGATTTTATGAACACGTAAAGATATTAACATTAAAAACAGATATAACAGATTCAATCTTGATGGTCAGCTCTGTTGTGTTTTTTTTGCTTGTTTGTGCTGCTGTGCTAGATTTTAAGTGAATAGTTTGTCAGATACATATATCTTTTGATAATTGAAGCTACTGTAAAAAGAGACAAGCTGGAACGTGGTTTAACTCTACTTAATTCCTTCAAAACTGGTTGTGTAGGTAATGGAAAATAAAATGCCTGTCAGACAGGAAGCCCGACACAATCAGAACACACACGTCAATATAAGCAAACCTGAAAGGACACACGCATCTTGGAAAAGAAACACCAGAGAAAACCTGCCGCATGAAAGAAACCCTCTAATATAGAGTTGACTTTTTTTTCTTTTTTTTTAATGGCCAAACAACACAAGGCTGCTGCTGACACAAGCCTCGGGCCAGTGGCATTCAGCTCTTCATTCATGCCCTGACTACATTTCTCCAGTGGCAGTGAACATCTGATCTTTCTATTCATCCACAAAAGGACTTCAAATGGCCGGCGGCCCAAATAGTGCTTGTGTGCACAGTGGGTTCAAAAGTGGTGCTCACCACAGATTCTGCGGTGGATGCATGTTTTCATGTGCAACCCCTCCAAAAGCAGGTCTGGATGAGACTCTGATGAAAAGACAAACGGCGGCTCATGTGAAAAATAAGAGAAGCACTGAGCTTAAGCGTGACGTTAATCTCATGGCCGTTAAGACTGAAAACGTGGTGGAGGGATGTGCGGATGAATTGTTCCCGGGCTCAGATGCACCTTCTCCCAGACAGCTGCAAACTTCTTTGGCTAATCCTGGTATTAAGGAGCTGCAGCTGGAAAGAATTCAAAGCTGCAGTGAAATACAATTTTTCTCACTTCCTCTAAAGGGACAATGACTGCAAGTAGCACATTCTTTGATTTTTTTAAAGCGGAAGTCGTTGGTGGATATTCTTTGTTATCCAGTCGTCCATCACAGCTCATACAATGGTGGGAAAACTCGAGGACACGTTATTGCCTTTTTAAACATATTTACAAAAGTTCACCTGATCAAATACACGGGGAAAAAATAAAAATTCAGATTTCATGTCAGGTTTCCCAGACTAGGCTGATGTATCAGTGGTGTCAGAGATACTCCAATACTACATTGATACCTCTATTGGAAAACTTTGGATACCTAATAAGAGGCTAAGATCATCTCAAAGTCTGATTTACCTTTTTAAATGTGTAGTGCTTCGTATGATAATTAATATTTGATAGTTGTTGGTGAGTTGGCTTGTAAAGATGTCTTGAAACCACATTTTCAAAAGAGGTAAAGAGATTTCATGTTCCCACTCCCCATTTTTCTTTTCTGTTTTCTGCTTCTCGAGGACAGAGTTCAGCACGGTTTACTTACTGTTTCCCCTGCTGGTGGATAGCACTGAACCTGTTCCGACTGGTTGAAAGTGAAGAGAGATGTAGGGAATCAAATGAGCTCCCAAAATGGAAAATAAATATTAAGCATGACCTTGGAAATAGCAGTATAATCAGCAAAAAAAAAAAATCTCAACACAAATTCCCCTCACTTGGCGTTTCAGAAGCTTCCATCCACATCTCGAGGCCTCGCTCAGCCGCTGCGGTTTCCTGACAACTTAGCAGCTCTGTCCACTGAGGAAGACCATGGGATGAGACTGAAAGCTTCCAAAAAATAAATGAATAAATAAACTCATAAACCCCATGAAACTGAGATATATCGATCTCTAGTCGTAGGACATTTTACGAAACCTTTCGGATCTTCTGGACTCAACCAGGGAAGCTGTTCTGTGAATCAAACTGTGTGAAACCACGGCCAAAGCTCTTCCTGTTATACTCCAAGTCATTTTTACCAAACTGAACCCAACACTACAGCTACATCTTGAGTTTGTTACAGTGCCCTAATAGCACCCCCAGGGTTTCCTCACCCTCCTTGACGGTTAACAACTGACAAGCAAGGCTGGGAGGAAATTTCGAGATCCAACGTTTCAGAAGGTATAGAAAGTGTTGCCTCTTGTAGGATTTCATACAAACGACTGCCGGAACACTGCTCCTCAATGTACTGAAAAACCCACACATTGGAATAAAACAAAATGCACTGTGCAGACAACTCAAAATACACTTAAAGGCCTGGCTGCTTGTGTTTACCACTGAGGCCACGCGGGCAAAGCAGAGAGAACACTTGAAGACTGGTCATGTAGTTCTTTGCCTGTGGCTGAAATCAATTGAGGTCTGCAGCGGCTGCCCAATATAACAGTCCAGATAAATCATTCCCTAACAAGGAGACTGACATACTTCCGGTGCATAAAACGCCCTCTGATTAAATTGCCCATTTGGCAGAATCCCAAGCGTCAAATCCTTGGTTCTCCCTTGATGGTTATCTGCTCCTCCGGAGCCACACTGTAACCGGCGGGAAGTGTGTCCTCATTGTGACGGGGGGGGGGGACGAAGAGTTTGCCGTTGGTCTGAGTTCACCTCTGTGCCCTCACCGAAGTGCTGATCCTGGCTTAATTTTCAGCCCGCGGTCGAGAAGATCATCAAATCTCAACGCGAGGCGCAGCCAAGTTGGGAGACAGAACAGTCTCCGGGTGGCAAAAAAAAATGGAGGTTTGATCAGAGCCACTTTCAGAGGGAAGCGTCTCCATTTGAAAACACACACACACACACACAGCCTGACGCTGTCCCAGGGGGAAAATGAGACTGCAGTTAGTGCTGTGTGTAATCCTGCTGAAAGGCAGTTAAAACACAATCTGCTCTGGCCCTTTTTTTTTTTTAGGTTTATGGAACAAACTATTCTGAGGATTACTGTTCAATTGGACAGACTGCGAGTCCAAAAACCACAACAACAACATCAACAAAACCCGAAGGTTAACACAAATAACAAAGCAGCTAAGCTTTGTGGCAATGGCACCGTTTTCTAGTTCTCTAGAAAAGATTCAATGAAAACACGGTGCTTGAACTCCCCCCTGTACCAAGTCCCTTTTGTTGTAACAGTGTTGTGGAATAGAGACTCGGCTTGGTCCTGTAACCACGTCTGAAAACGGACACAAGTCCCAGTATCTACACGTCGGGCTGGACCCTTCTTTTCCAAATGACGACGAGCCCCCCCAGCCCCCACCAACGCATCTGGCCAACGGCAACAAATAAACCAGGGAACTTTGCCTCAGATGCGACACCGGATCAGTCACCTCAGCCTGAGCTCGACTCTCCCCCCGTCGTTGAAATCTGGTTGGAGTGCGCCGTGGGGGGAGAGGAAAATCCTACGACCCATCCAGGGTGATAACGTACAACCAAATGAAAGCAAAGTTTGTTTGTTTGTTTGTTTGTTTGTTTTAACGCAAACTGCGCTAATGCGACCCAGGGAGCGCACCGGGCTCAGTTAACGCAGCACCGGTAGGAACATCTGAGGATTATTACAGTCACTAGATGATGATGATGATGATGATAAGTACACCACAGCACAAAGTTAACGGTGACTCGTTGTAGAGTAGAGTGACACACCACGAACGTCCATGGGATTGTTACAGAAATCGGAGTTTCGAGGTTAAGACTCAATTTTCCCGCTACGAGCAGATGTGGTGTAGCCCGTCGTAGAGATGGTGCAGGGACAAGGAAGCAGCTTTCGGGCTCAGCCACAAGTAAAACAGCTGGACATCTCAAAAAGTCGGTTTATTTTTTAAAGTATCACATAGGATGGTCCACGGGGTTAAACTCACCGGCTGAAGCTGTCAGTGGAGGAGACGTCGCGACGAAGCTCCCACATCTTTAACACCCCGTCGCATCGTGCGTCTCCAACAGAGAAAACACGTCCACGTCCGCCGAGGACAGTCTTCGCTCTTCCTCTTCTTCCTCCTCTTCCTCCTCTCCTGTCTACATGCGAGCAGACTTTTCCAACATCTGTCACCACGCAATCTACTTCGCCCTCCTTCTTCGTTAATTTCCCTTCTTTTTTCTCTCTCTCTCTTTTTTTCCCCGGCTGCCGAACACCCAGGGGAGTTTTGGGGATAATTGCGCTACTGAATTAATTGAGGTCGACGGTGCCTGTGCCGGTCTCGCTGTGCGTGGCGATGCCGCGGAGACGCTGCCGCGCACTGACCGCGGTGCCGCTGATGCCGCGCCCTCCGCATCTCGATCCCTCCGCTCGGCTGGGAACCAAAGTCCCACAGATCCGCGCCATGTGTCGGGACCCTGTAATGCCCCTGATCCCCGTGTAACGAGTAGTGTAACGAGGTCGCTCTCTTCCCACCGCAGAGATTAAAAAATGACCATTCCCATCAGTCTGTTCGCGTCTTTCGTAACTGCCATCAACACATTTCCTCCTGTATGTTCCCGCATGGAGAAAGTGCATTCCAGCAAGAGGAAGTGTGCTTTTCCAGGCAGGGGGCTGGGTGAAAGTGAAATAGATCAAAAAGCATGTAAGGAATGAAAATTTACAGCGAGTAATAGATGAAGTCGGAAGTCATTGACTCAGATGCTGTAGTTGTTCCAATATCTTTTACAAGATCCCTTTGAATTTACTGCGCTTCATCCAAAATGCGTACATTTATTTTATTTTATTTTATTTAATTCCACTGGTGAAGTTACTTTAATTTGTGTGTATGAGTATAAAGGTTTCGCCTAGAAAATAGGCTGTGTGGTTCATAAACGTTTAGGCGTGATCCAGCAGTGTGTGCGACCTCTGACTCTGACCTCTGCATTGCTGATGGTGACGGGGACATTCCTGAAACCCACCCGTTTTTCTCTTGTTTCTGGCGGCCCTTCGAAGAACACCCCGTCACAGATTAGTCTATCGGTTGCAGGACTGTTCGGTCCACCTAACGTCACCCACGTGTAGCGGTGCCGGGTCCTTCTTTGTCGTTTCCAGGCCCTGCAGTACCGACCCCGTCCAGGAGTTGTCCTCAGCTCTACCTGTCCTTCCTCGGTCACCTCAACAGTACCCTCCTGCCCGCACTCCCCCCTGATCCGTCCCTCCCTATACGCATTATGTAACCCTTCACCAGACTGTTTGTCCTGCCCCGTAGCATTCCCTGTCTCGCGCTGTGTCTACACAAAGTGAACTGTTTGTGTCCTCGTACGGTCCACATCTGCACCCTGCTTTTGTGTACTCGCAACATCTACCAGACTTTTATCGCAGCTTGACCTCAATTCCTACGCGGCTGTGCAAAGGAGGCAGTCGTCGTACACTTGCGAACCGACAGGTGCGCGGGGAGAAAAAGCAAGAGCACAAAACAAAAACGAAAAAAAACAAAACAAACACGACCGCTGTCAACACTTATGGTGAACCAGTTGAAAGGCCTGACGAAGGTCTCTTGACCAGAATTGTTGACAGTGTGTGGCGGCTGACTTTTTTTTTTTTTTAACTTCACGGTTAAAGCAAAAGCTCTCGTGAGGAACAAACGCTAATGGTCTCTGAGTGACTTACTTTTAAAATGTCGTGGGGAACGTTGTCTGACGGTTCAAGCTACGCACTGTTTGAAGCACAACGCAGGGACTACATCTTTAACCTCACGGGAACACTGCAGGCACAGTAAGAAACACCCCTGAGGGGCTGCAGGAGAAACGTTACTCTAACCGTATGGATGTACGAACTACTTCTAAAATATGCCAAATAGTGCCCCAAATTCCCACATGTCAGTGAGCTGGGGAGCAATTTTAGGATTTGGGGCACTATTTGGCACTTCAGGGACTTAACCTTTAACTACATTTCATAGCTAATAATTTGATACTTTTCATTAAGCAGAATTTGAAGGTACAACTTTGGTCTTATTTTTGTAGTTCTGGCCACCATTCCTACGGTAAAAGTATTGTACTCTCAAAGTTAATTGCTAAGATCAGCCTGTTTGATCGTCTGACGGCTCATTCTTCTTCTCCCGTCTCAAGTCTTTTTGGAGCTGTCGTCGTGTTCCCAGAGCTTATCGATTACTTTGCTGAGTACAGTGTTACCATGACCAATAGAGACTATGGGCGGGAATTTTCCTTTATATGGTGCTTTTACTTAAGTAACAGATGTGAAATATATGTGTGTATGTATATATATATATATATATATATATATATATATCAGTAAGACGAAGGACCTTCTTTCATCACTTTTAGTGGCCACAGAAAAATAATATAGTGATTTTTTTCCCAGAACCCAGCTGCAATCCCAACAGGTTGATGCACATAAAGCAGCTTTTTTGTCGACGGAATAACCGTTACAACACACCCAGGGTGCTGGAGATGTGCAAATAATAATAATATGGGTGGCAAAATCCCCAATCTGTCAGCTCTGAGGGGATTTGTGATTTTTTTTTATTTTTTATCCGCTACACTGAGTGAGTGCTGGCATGTTTCCAGGACAGTACATTACTATCACAGCTTGGAGGGAGAGATGGGCAGATATGCATGGGTCAGCCAAATCTCTGGATTGAACAACAGCTGAGTATGATGAAGATGAGTGGGCTCCAACCCTGTAGTAGTGGCGAGGAATACCCCCTCCCTCTTTCTCATACACACACACACATATATATATAATATAATATTATATAATATATATATAATATATATGCAAACACACCCATACACATACGGCCTGTTAATGAGGCCGCCGAATGTAATCTGAGGGGGGGAAAAAAATAAAAACCTTCAAATTTTTGGTTTTAAAACATTAATGGCCCTAGTGACAGTCCATCATACTTCTGAGTTCAGTTCAGCTGGGTTCAGGTCAGTCGTCCTGTGCGGGAATCATCCTGTTAAACCAGGATCATCATGGTTATGCAGACAGACTTCACTTGCTCAGACCGAAAAGTGGAAGGAAAAAAAAAAAGTGTACAGCTGTTGTTTGTCAGCGCAGATCTGCATCACGATGCTGAAACACAAAAGTTGTCCGGTACAAAGCGACTCCTTCTCATCAGCGTTTTGTTTAGCTTCCCCCTGGTGGAATGTCCTTTCCTCTCTGGTCAGAACAAAATGGACGCTCATTACTGCAGGCTGAAAACCCAGCTGATTAACATGGCCCTCACGTTGCACACATAAACAAACACACACAGGCATTGTTTTTGCGGGGACTTGTCAGCACGCCGTGTTCTCCAACCAAGCCTGACGGAAAAAGTTTGCACAATTTCCGAAGGTCTCTCCTTAAAGGTATTCGCTGTGTTGCCCTCGACCTTACGCACAAGAAATGACAGAAGTTGCGTGAAATAGGGCAACCACCTAAACGTAAATGATTCGAATCATCAGACGAGGAGACCCCAAGTCGAATCACATTTTGTCAATCACTGCCCTTTTCTATTTAGTTATATTGTTTTACACAGACAAACTCAGTCTTGTTTTAAAATTACTTCACTTAAAAACTAACTGTGATGGAGAGGGGTGATGGAAATTACAAAAATTGTAGTGTAGAAGCAGTCTGGGCAAATGGGATTTCGAAAACTGTTTTAATGAGGCAACAAGCACTTTGTGTGGAGCATACTGACACCCTTACTCTGAATCTTATTATAACAACAATTCCTCCAAAGTAAAAAACCATGTAGGGCCCATGGCAGCATCCCCCTCACACAGGACCCCTCTACGGTCGCAGGCAGACTGGACCTTCGTCATCACAGGAAACAAACAGTGGTCTCCCATGTCAAAGTCCTGTGTTTTTGTTGACCCATCCGTCCGCCCCAACCTCCTCCTTACGCAGACTTTGTTGCTCTTTATTCTACGTCAGCTGATTTCCTCCTTTTCTCTCATCATAATTACTAAAGGTCGCCTAACAATAAAATGTAACTATGGGTTGCATAATTCGGTTTGATTTTATTTATAAAGCACGGCATCATAACATACATTATCTCAAGGCACTTCCCAGAGCGAGGAAATAAATCCCCTTTTAACAGGACGAAACCTCCACCAGAGCCCTTGAAGAAAACATCTATTGCAATCGCTGCGTGTGTGATTCCAAAGCAGGTAAAATAAATTTGGTGGACTGAACCTGCGGCTGCAAAGCGCTGGTGCTCTCTGGTCTCCATTCACTGGTGTGTCCATCACAGGGAACACTGAAAATGAAGGTTTTAAAAATATTTAAACATGTTACAAGGTGCATTAAAGGCCATTTAGTGCACTGTGGATTTTTTATGCCTTCCTTTTCCATCGTTTTTTTTGCCATAGTTGCATTGGTTTTCAGTTTCGACGCATCCGCCAAATGGGATCAAACCTAGTACCTCAAGTGGCCATCGCTGAAATACGCCTTGCTATTCAGGCATTCAGCTGTTGTAAACGGATTCAGAAGCATTTTCACAAGGAATGCATCCCGGCCTAAAATCTAAAGTCACATCCAAAGAGACCTTCCCTCTGGATTTTAGCATGTGCGCCTGACAGAGCTCCACTCATGATCGGCAGGAACAGACGAGTACACCAAGAAAAGGCAAACGGAGATCGAGGTGAGAGCAGACATCCAAAACCAAGGCTGTCTGCTGAAACGTACAGAATTTGAATTAAATTCACTTCATAAAATATATAAGTTGGATTCAAAAGTTCAAGCAGGAAGACAAAATGTCAGCCAGCCTTATCTCATCATCACACCAAGGCTCCACCTCTCTTCTGTTATCCAATGATTTCACCAGGTTCTGTGCACAGGCTTTCCTATCATCCGATGCTGGTCTTAGCAGAAGAATGTTTAAACCACCTCCCCTATGTTGTCTCTCTCGGCCGTCGTTGCAACTATGACGCTCACAACTTTGCCCCTCAACCACCCCACCGCCACCAGTGTCAAGGCCCGTCCAAGACTCCCTCTAGGGCTCTCTTCCTGTACATCTCTTTAATCAGCAGGGTCAATGTCAGGGTCAGAGTCTTCATTAAATAAAGTTTCTGCATTCATGTTAATTTGGGCCTGTTCTGATTGTTATAAGAATTGTTTTTATCAGTTATTTTTCAAACTACAGGAGACCTTCATTGGCCTTCATTGGTCCTCGTGAGAAAAACGTCAGTCAGGTGCTCACACACTTAAAATGACTTACTATATGTTTACTGTATGTTTCCTGACACACCATTGCCCACAGCACACCTGCGAGCCTCCCAAGTTATGTAACCGAGGCTGGTGCATGGATGTGGGGAATGCCTATCAAAGTTTGAAAAATCGCGGTCTGAGGCCTTGTCAACTGGCCCCTTGTTGCTGATTGAATCCTTGTTCTGTGGTGCCCAATCTAAGCCAATCACTTCATATTCCAATTCCTGCAAAAAACACACAGGCAACAAAATAGCCGATGATAAGAAGAACGAGGAAGCTAGTAGAAGAAAGAACAAAAGACCTAGACTGTAATGTGGCAGCATGCAGACATTGTGCAAGTTTTAAGTGAGTCGTCACTTGCAGTTTTTCATGCGATCGTGGACTTCAAAAGCAGCACCCACTACTGCAAACTCCTGCATGGACGAGAGCTCGACTAGTGCGAGCACGTACACAACAATTGTTGCAAACAGTGTGCGCTTCCTATGAAGATCATGGTGAATCGTCAAGGAAGGAGGTCCTGGTGGTGACACGAGAGACCCCAGCTCATCCAGTCGCGTAAAAAAGCACATGGTTGTCATATAACTGCAGACACAGAAGCTATGAGTCTCACCTGAAGAGGTGGGGTGACCAAGCTGGTCAGCTGGTACGTCTGTCCTTCCAACATTCTGGTTCAAAGCACTTTTTTTTCACAACTGCTGGATGGAAACCTCTAGCAAGGGTCTGGGCGTTCAGGGCACTTTCACATCCGTAGTTTGGTCAGTTTGGTCCAGATGAAGAATAAAAAGACACATTGTTTCCTTTTAGCTCTTTAACTCTGGTACCAAAAGCTGTAAGCATCGAGTCAAACGGACCTAAAATATGAACAGTGTTCATTGGGACTGCAGCTGAACCTTGTACAGTTTATCATATATAGTGACAAACTGACAAAAAGAGGCATTTTGTACTATAATATTACAGGAGGATAGTTTCTGTGTGGGCGCTATGTTTCATTCTTTTTACTCACTTTATATCGGGACACTTTTAAAATTCACTGAATAGGACGCAAGCTCAACACACTTCTGTTTAACACCTTTCCATTTTCTGATGTATTAGGGAAAATAGATCGGGAGATGGCTGTCTGAAAAGTTCATGATCAGCAAATAGATTTAATAGAAGTTTAGCTGAATCCCTAGTTGAATTCCTGCTAAAATAACATATGTCAGTCTTGTGGTTGGTCTGTTTTGCTTTCACACCACAAATGAACTAAGTCAGAGTCTACTTATAATTGGACAAGGAACCAGCTTTCCAGGTGGTCTTGGTCCAGTTGTTTGTTTAGGGTGTGAAAATTGATCCAGCCGTGTTGATGTTCAGGATGGTACCAAGCACCTGCCAGAATAAAATCTGGGATGTTTATGTCACCCTTGCAACAGATTCTTACCTTGACAACAACTGTAGCAAAGATTTGACCAAAGTGTCCAGGCTGTGGGTCTTAAAAAAAGTATATGAAATCATCGATTTTCCTCGCGCAATGAGATCGTTTTCTCAGACCGTAAGCAGATTTTCAGGATGCTTTATCTTCCGCATTTTGGCTCCCAGTAGACGATGCTGGATTGGGGTTCAACCTCACGTTCCATTTTAATTAATCCTCATCCGTTTGCCTGTGGTTCTCTGATTAGAGCGGGGCAGCCTTCCACTTCCTCTTTTCCCTGAAGCAGAACGTGGAGCATCTGCTAGGCAGGAGGCTGCTTTTGATGAGGGGAGACTGCAGTTGATACTGAGGCAGTTGCAAAGGGTTATTAAGTAAGTCGGCAGAGAGAAATGTTAAATTAGATCTTGCTGGAATACATTTGAGGTAGCCTGCACCCGAGCAACTGCACAGAAAAGATGTAAAGAATGAAACAATGAAAGTGTCATTCCGGGATTTAAGAAATGTGAAGTATCTTTTCTAGATGCAGTGAGGTACAAGAAAGTGTGTAGACAGCTCATCAATAGCTGTATATGAAAAGGACATAGTAGACTGAAGGTAAACTGGAAATCTCTACATATGAAGACACAACCCTCAGTGTTTTGGGAGGACAGTGGTATTCGCTGCAAATTCTGGAGAAGTTTAATTAGATTTGGTACTTAAGGAAGGTTCAGCACTACCTGAAATGAACAAGCGGAAACCAAAGTCAATTAATAGGCTGGAATCTTGAAGCTTGACCTTTGGCCCAAAAGAGTCGCTCCAGTCGAAATCGTTAAACTAACACCAGCAGCTGTTCACTGTATGTATTCGCACCACTGCCCTATGATTAGGAAAACCGTATTATAAATATCGACTGTAAAACTGTATATCAGTTCCTTGACATTAAAATGTACCTGGGAATCTAATTTGTTTCCATCCCCAGTCCTTTATATTAGTGTAATTTGTAGAGAGAAGTTTCTGCATGATTCGGCAGAATCGTGACCAGATTCTCAACAGCATGTGGCTGCTTTGCTAGACAAAAATAAACAGCTGACGTCCATCGTGTCCATATGCATGTGAGGAGAATAATTTGCAGGGTTTGTTTCCTCTCATTGCCCTCCTCTGTCGTCCTGCCTGTTTGCGAGTTAATATGCATATGTGTGTGGGAAAACAAAAGACTTGTGTAACTTTCAATGTCATTTGTGCTTTAATTGACGATGCCAAGTAGGGAATGATGAATAATTTAGAAGAGAGCGCAACGAAGGGGAGTGGGATTCAAACCCACGACACTGAAATAACATTATGTTCCAGATAAAGCTATAGTACGTTGGATGTTTAGTCTGCATATAATACAATCTTTAGCCTGTGATTTCTCCTTAGATGTTGATCTTTAAAACTGCGCTAATCAGTATTTTGAGTTGAGGTTTTTTAGGTTTTACAGACCATCCACTGTGTTTATCTAAAACCAAACAGCAGACAGACAAAATTAACAAGTAACTGTGGAAGAAAATCCTTAAAAAGACAGATTTTTGTGTATTGTTTTTGGTGGACACCAAAACAGAGCTAAAAAGAGAGTGAACATTGGTTTGAAATTCCTCAGAGGGCCAGAAACACAACTCCAAATGAATACTAATGTTGCTCCTTGTGTGCTGTAAATAGGAAACTGTTTACTAACTTGTAAGTCTATAAGGTGAAAGTCAATTATGTCAATTAATTGACCGTGTGCTGTATGAGGGAGCTCTAAGAGAATACAAGCAGCTGGGAGAGCTAATCCCTTAATAAACATAAATGAACATAAATCTTAGTAAAATGGACAATTGGCTACCATAAAGCGGAGGGAGCAGCAGCAGCAAATGGTGTCGGCACGAGCGTAATCAACAGAGTAACACTGGTAAGTGTCAGGTTATAATGTCCAGTCGGTACGACTGCATGAATATGACTGGATTTTACTAGCCACACAGCTGTGGATGAGCCAATGATTGCGAAGCATATTGCAAACAGCTGATGCCAAAAGGAGCAGGACTTCTGTGCTCTGCCTGAGCCAACACTATGCTTCCTTTTTCAGCTTGTTCTGCTGCCCAAAGTAGCCAAAAACATAGTAATATATTTGAAAACCCAATCAGAAATGTTATCGATTCTGTAAATCTGAATTAAGTATTGGTGCTTTAAACGGGACACTGGGTTTTCTCCTGAGTTTCCTTAATGCCAGGACAGAAAAGCTCCAAAAAACATAATTTAGAACATCATGGGACACTACAACAATCCTCGGAAACCAATATCATTGAGCTTCTTTAAGGTATAGATTGACCCACCGTGTTCATTAAAAGTGTAGGAAAACTCACGCCACAATGCTGACTGGCTGATGTAATATCAAATTTAATGTCTGTATCAGCAAAACAACACTGGCTTCTGCCCAGGATGCACCTCAGCACAGTGAGCCAACTGGAAGTGTTTGAGGGGGGAGAAAGGGAGTAGGGGGGCTTCTCAAGTGCTCATCCTCTTTGTAATGGCTGCCAGTGACATCTGGCCATCCCGCTGCCATCCACAGGCCTGGTTTATTCTTATTACCATGAACATTACATGGGATTTATTTCTTGTCACCAGATCAAGTCCATCCTGTAATGTTTTTTGTAATGAGACGGAGAGAAAAACAATGGGCCAGTTTCTTCTCTCAAACCAAGATGGTGAAGAGGTAGGAATGTAAGCTGCGGTGATTTCATAATTGTGACAAATAGGGCTGATTTTGGAAATTAAACCTGGGGAAAATACCGAACGATTCTTGGTATTTAACACTACATTATCATAATGATATGCATTCAAATCCTGCAAGAAGCAACGGCAATCATGCGCAGGAATGCAAAGGTTCATGCAAAGGTTCTGTTGCAAAGGTCGGCAGTAAATATTTTGATCCCCTTTTATTGTTTTTCTATTTAACATTCTCCTACAGGCCCCCCTCTCTGAAACCTTGAAGCTTCCGACAATTAAACCTCCATAAACCCGCTGATGTAAATCTCTGTCTTTGTGAATGGAAGCTGTGATGGACGATCAACTGGTTTCAAAGGTCGCACTAATGCTACTCCACAGAACACAGCATACAATCACAAATAGACCTTTTAGCTTTTAAATCCATGTGGAGGCCTCAGCTGTTGCCTCCTCTAATGAGAGTCCAGCTAATGCTGACTGCTCAAATATTCTTTAGGGTTAAAATATCGGCACGACTATAGAGTGTCACTTAAGCTACGGGCCTTGAACTCATTTAATTTTCGCGTCAGCAATTTCTGCGTAACCCTCATCTAAAAATACGAATTAAAGGACAGAAGCGTAAGGCACCGCAGCACTTTAAAACCTCGTGTCAACTACTAATCCCTAAAGAGCAAACTTGGAGATGGATTAGCACGTGACAGATCAACCGGTGGAAAAATTATGAATGTGCGCCGGCAGCTTGTGTTTGTGAAACGGACTTTCATTTCAGTGTGCGTGATATGTGGGGTTTCCTCTCTCTGCTTAGAATAAATACTAATCCCTTAAACATCACAGCACATGTGTGCATCAACGGAAGGCACAGATGCACAGCGACCGGGCCATATAAAGAGATTAGATGTCGGGAATCATGAATGACTTTGTTTTTCTGCCAGTTTCTGACCGGATTCGTTGATAATTTTCTCTTCGGCACATGACAAGAAGTGAAGGTCCAGATTGAGCTGATAGTCCAAGGCCCATACATGCTAACACACACACACACGCGATTATTGCGCAGATATTAGAATTTGATTCAGTGCTCGTAGTCAAGCTTTATTTCTGAGCCCACATGGTTATATTATTGTTTACTGTAATTTACTGTTGTTGAATAAAACATCAGTGAGGGGACCAACAGTGATTGGTTGCCTGCGGGTTACGTGAGATGTGACAATTTCCCCATTTTTTGGTTGGTGACTGCAGTTTGAATGCTAATATCACATGGTTCCCTTTCACAACAAACATATGATTGAAAAAGACACATGCACAGTCAATTTCTCAGTGAGCGTACTCCATCTCAGCACCGGAATTGGGCATTTCAAATAGTGACAAAATAGGGAGAACAATTAGTTTTATAATTAAAAATGCATTCATTTATTCACATGCTCCCTTACTTACCAACAGATGGACTCTGCTTATCAATAGTAAATTACATAAAAATGCAGCATATCCAAACATATTTGTTTTTTTTTCCCTTTGGTTTTTGAATGGACATATGGTCCAGAAAAAGTAATCCGAACTGAACTGAATTTAAAAAAAAAAAAGAATAACAGAACTTCTGTTTTATTTTTTGAAATTTCATTTCAAAGTGAAACATTCCCCACTCAAAAAAGTAAAGTATGAAGCCAACAATGAAATAGATGATTGGCATCATGGAAGTGGATATTGGCTGAGAGACGTCTGAATGTCCCTCACAGACCTCAAATACAAACTGATTTCCTCATGCATTTCATTTTCATCACTCTACTTAAACAGAAAAATCCGGTGTCAATGCAGAAAGTAATTCATAAAATAATGAAATAATGGGGGAAAAAAATCAACCAATAAAGGAAGGAGAGGAATGTGAAAATGGTTAGAATATTAGTGTAATAACAAGCGAAATAGAATCAGTTCAGCTGAAAAACTGCCTACCCTTGCCAAAGTCCAGAGGCATTACTCAAAAAAGAATTGGCATCTTGCAGGCACAGATCCACCAGCAAGCTCTATCGTAGAACGCCACCCACACAGATAGACCGGAGGTAAACAGTAACAGAGGTAAAATGTTTAAAATTCCAGCAGGAATACAATGAAAATTTCTCACATTTTATCTAGAAACTTAACTAAATGTCATTATTCTATTTGCTTCAAACACTTTGTCATGGTCCATCAGTCGGGGCTATTGACATGAAAAGCACCATCAATCACAACTGTGCCTCAACAACGATCCGGTTCATGTGCAATTTGTTTTTACGCGTGTGACGGTTGTAAATAGGGCCACAACTCCACCCAGCAGGAAGGAGACGCTGATTAACGGTGTAGATTAAGGGAAGCACACTGGCTGTAGAACCTGACCCCCCCGAGGTGTGAAGGCTAAGGCAGTTAACAATATTCTAATCAATGTGCTTACCCTGAACACCACCCACATGCAGTCCACTGTGCACCTGTTTCTTGGTCTTCTGTCTGTATTTTTATGGAGCCGTTTTTTCCTTTTTTCAGCCGCACTGTGCCACAGTCCTATGGCAATGCTGGTCAGATGGTCTGTAAATTAACCTTTTTTAACATCGTTTGTCAACAGCAAAAATGTATCGATAACTGGAGAATAAATTCAGTGATTTTGGTGATTCCCTGTTTTTTTCATGTAGCACCATAAATAGGTCTTAATTTCCACTGCTCCACAGTTTGTGAGCAATAGGTGGACATTTTTGACACTTTTCAATCATTGTCATTTTGCAGCATCACTGACAGTGAAGCCAAACAACTGTATTTTTCACATGTACAAAATGTGAAGTATTAAATTTGTCAGACTGCATAAAGTAGGATACATGCCACGGACACTATGTTTTTCATTCTGCCGTGGAAATATTTGACCACTTGTTCATCACGTAGTTCCAGACTGTGGAAAAAATAGAAGCAGGGTACAACCTTGATAAGTACCATGTGTGTTAACATGCTAACTGAAGACATGCTATCATGTTGATTTTTGCATGTAATGCTAGTGGAAAGCTCGTGGAATATCCAAATGGAATTCATCCTCTGGGGAGAGTCGCACCAAATTTCATGACAGTATGGCCAGTAATATGTCTAAATACAGCTTCTTGCCCTTGCACTACTTAGTTAATAAAATGATAACTTCAAAATAAAACAAAGCATGAAAAATGTCAAACATTTAAGGGAGAATGGCACAAACCCAGCAAGGATGAGGCAGCATAATCATTCATTTTTGAAACATGCTTGTCTCGACCCGACAAATGTAGATCTAGTATTCGCTTTTCATTTCAGCTCAGGTTCCACCAACGCCTGAGGAAAATATGTGGCTCTAGGTCTTCCACTTTCTTCACCAGCTAATCGCTAACTTCATCGTTTGTTGCCGGACTAAGGGGACCAGATTTCTGAAATACAAAAACCGGGGACATTTACAGTTCGGTGGTCATATCCAATCTATGAAATAAAAAAGTGGGACACGTATTTTGACCATGGTAACTGTTGTACTGTAATAAACTTCGGTGAAGGCCAACAGATAAAATTCAGTACGAACTTCTAAATTTGGTAACTTTTATAAACCGTGTCAGAAAACCATACAGTAGCAGAATGATAAATTGGCAGGCGCTCCGATTATTTCTTTACCTTTCCTCCTCCATCTCCTTCACTCCTCTTCCTATCCATTCTTCTGACTAAATTTTTTTTTTTTTCAGACCAAGTCATATACCTGATCTACAATTTGTAAAAAAGGTTACAGAGGCGGCCCACGTTAGCCCTCAACTCCTGCTAAACAAATATGTTAAATATGTTAAATCAAAAACGATGCACTATATTCGTAGATTGCATGGTGGCCTACATCCAACTAGATTGATGTTATGCCTACAAATCAGATTCCTAAGTCCCGTAACCCGACCCCTGATTCTACCGCTGGGTTTACCTCCTGGCTTGAAGACTTTTGTGGTGATGTTGTTGATTCACTTGACACTTGCTAGCGTCCGGTCGAGTTTCACACAGCAGTTTTATTTAAAACTAGGCGAGCAAGTGGTTAGTAGTAGAAAAACAGTGATATGAAGCTGCTATAGATAGCAGGAGGCCCACTCTGTCGGCAGAAACAAGCACAACGCGAGACATGTGTCAGTCCGCTCTGCTGCCCGGTCTTTCTTTCCGGTCTGTTTTTTATTCACAGTTAAAAATGAGGACATTTCCTGGGACAGCTCCAGCCGGCGACAGGCCACCAAAAAACGGAGACTGTCCCTGGAAAACAAGGACGTCCGGTCACCCTTTGCTGGACAGGTAGTTCACATTGGGTTTTGAGAGCTTTTTTTGCTTCGTGCTGCTCCTGGAAATAGGGTCAGTAAGACCAGTGAAACTGAAAAGTAAATGTGGCAAAAAAAAAAAAAAAAAAACTAAACTAAAAGAGCTCTGAAGAAAAACTAAAAAGCTCGGTAGAGCTGCAGAGTTGGGTGGTAATTCTCCAAAACTTTGGCAGTATGAGTGACCTCTTTTAATTACACAGAGTAGCTTCAGTGAAGCCAGTGCTTCAAACGATTTACCTCAACCAAAGTAACTTTCCCAACGGTTAATATGAATAATTTAACCTAACCTCCTGACCTTAATCCAAAAAACTGTTAAAAAAACATGCCCTCGTGGATGCAACTGTGATTCATTGTTTGCGCTAGTGCACTGTCTGTTGTGTGTCCTTGTTCTTGTTGTTGTCTGCTGTTGTATTCTGAGGAGATCCAGGAGGACCCCTGGATCTCCTGTAGGCTAATTCATCTGCCTCTAATTAACCCACAGAACAGGCAGGTGAACCTTGTTTTAGATTCTAACAAAGTTCTCTCAACCTTCTTAACCCCTGATTATATGAATTAATATACTTTTTTATTGTGAACAACGGTGGTGGTTCTTCAATTTCAACTTTAATTTGGTTGCACCTTGATTCATCTGGTGACCTCAGTCTTTCTGAATGTTATTACAGAGCTACAAAAAAACAGGTCACAGTTTTCCAAATATAGCATTTTGGGATGAGTCTCCTAATGCATTGCATTCACAAACAACATCAAAGCAATACAATATTAAAAAGTAACTTGTTTTATACCAGAATAGATATTAAAAGATCTTTTCAGTGCACAGTCTCAGCTTGGAATCAAAAGGTTCAATTTGGACCTAATCTTTTTGGATGAATATAAGAATTTAAAAGGCTTTCTGTGTTTGGTGCTCTCATATGAACTGGTTAGAGAACAGACCGGTCTGCTCGGAAATAATGAGATGTACGTATTGAAAACGTACCTAAGGTGGTCAGGTGCGGCTGTTAACGAGTATCTGATGTCAGAGAGATGTTCAAAGTGGGGTTTTTTGTTAATCTGATCCTCTACCTCTAGACCATCCTCGGCTTCCTCTGGACCTGCTGAATGTCCTGGTTGAGGGACCGGACTCCACAGAGGAGCCTCCATCCTCCGTCTGTTGCCTATTCACTAACCATCCATCACCGGAGCATCATACCAGCTGGGGCCAAGGAGTAAGTGCTGTTTTGAAAGCCAGGGTCCACTTTCTCTGGATCGATGGTCATTTATATTCACTGCTCAGAGCTGGGGGGGGGTTTGATAGACTATTCATGCTGTGTTCATGAATCTAGCCAATAACATAATACAATATTAGGTGTCATCACAAGCTGCCTTATTGCATCAAATATTGTCCCAGTCATTGTAAAAAGCTCGCAGTCTACCCAGAGTCTTATCAAGCCCTTTATTAAAGTTTATCGTCTTGACTTAGCATTAATATTGAAGCAACGTTCGCCATCTTCAGACACGTCTTTTGCTTTCAGATATTCACTGACTATGTTAGCGTAAAAGTAAAAAATTAAATGAATTGTTGTGCTGCATATACGACTGGACAAATCAAGTAGGACTACACATGAAAATGGTCCAAAATTAGAAATTGACATTTCAAATTCTTTTTTTTTTTTCCCCTTTTCTTTTTGACATTAACATTTATTGGTTTCTCATTTTATTTGGCCACTTCAAGAGACGCAGTGGGAGGGTGCAATATCAGGACCCAGGCTTCCAACCAGGAGGCTCCTGAGATCAGTTGACTTCCCGGTGCACCAACAACCACCAGGTGGTATCTGTGAGGCACCTGCGAGTGCAGTGTAAACACCACCTAGAAATAGCCATCATCACTAGGGAATAGAGGCCTCTGGAATCTAGGTTGGCCAATGGATGCAAAAAGTCATTGTCACTGTCATCATACTTGTCATAATCCTCATCGGACTGAAATGAAGAGCCTGGTGTTCATTCTAAAAGTGTGGATCTTGGCCTGATCCTCGCCCTCAAACATCATTCAACGATCTCTTCAGAGGAGATGTAGAAAGAGCATGGGTAAGGAGCTGGGTAATTCTCCTCTATCTAGTCATATTTAAGGATCTTGTTGTCGTCGAACGCCACGTAAATGCGAAAGCAATAATTAAGTCTGCATCAAAGCCAACAAACAGAAATAGAGATGATCTTTTTTGTGTAACTTTACAGAGGGTATTTTGACAAGTGGCAATGAGAGGATCGAACATTTTTCAAACAATGTGGGACTGACTGTTCTACCACTGAGATATGATAGTTGTTTAAGCCCAAAATAATCATATTTTTTCTTGAAATATTAAAGGGATGATTCGATATTTTTGGGAAATAAACTCATTCTCCTTCTTAGTAAGACTTAGATGACAAGATCAATACAACTCTCATATCCGTCTGTTCAATGCAAAGCGCCAGCAGTCGGTTAGCTTAGCTTAGCATGAGGATCGGATGCAGGGGGCAACAGGTAGCCCGGCTCTGCCCCAAGGTAAGAAAAATCCACCCACTTGCATCTGTTAAATTTACAGATTAACACATTATATCTTGTTTGTCTAATCCTTACGAAACCCGATGCACCAAAAAGACGGTGAAATGTTTTGTGAAACTTTATGAAATGAAAGGTTTGTGGTCTTGGGGGGGGGTTGCTGCGCAATTTCTTGGCTCGGAGCAGTGAGCCCCTGGAGTTTTGTCATCACACAAGATGCTGTAGCTCTATGTTTAACAGACAAATGTGAGTGGTGTTGATCAATTCATCTAACTCTCAGCAAGAAAACAAGTGTTGGCATTTCCTAAAATGATGAACTATTCCTTAAGGACTGACTTTATATCTCAGTCTTCAAAAATTGTTATTTTTTCTTCTTTGTATCTGCGACATTAGCAGAAAATACACACATTAGACTCGTTTAATTGAAGACCATTTTTCTAGCATGGAGATTACAATGATGGGTGATCACTGTAATTGATTACTGGGATTCCTTCAGTCAGGTCAGTGCAGTTCAATAAAAATGTATTAAATTTATTATAGGGCCTTATCTCATCTCTCTGTTATTTTAACTGTGTCTCTCTTTATTTCTGGAATAAACAGCAACAGTTCAGGACAACGTCAGTGCATGACAGGAACTGTTTCTGTTCACCTTTTGAGGTAAAATATATTCACACTTTCAGAAAAAGGAGAAATCAGGACAAATGTGGCTCAAACAACGACAACAACTTTTTGATCACTGTGAACACACTTCCTGTTTTATCCCCTGACAAAACAATCTCAGTTTGGAATGAAAAAAGACAACACAGTCTAATCCGCTGGAAACAAAACAAGCCTTTAAAACCTCTTTGGTGTCTGCTGCGCTAATCTCTGAACTGGTCAGTGAAAAGTGCACACAGTTTAGATCGGGATTAAAACCTCTCGGGGTCTCTCAGTAGATTGGCAGGGGAGAAGAAGCTGAATTAGGCCTGATGTTTTCAGGTGCTTAAACACAATTCATTTAAACAGGGAATTGCATTAGAGTTACGTAATCTGTCCCCGAGGGAGTCATATGGATCGGGGATGCATATAGAAAATGGGTTGTCACTCAGTTTTCTCTGCAGTGCCTCCTCTGCTGTGATGTAAGATTACTCCGTGCTCTTACACAGCCTAGTCACCTCTGAAATGGCAAAACGCAGACATCCCGTGATGGTCTGAGTCAGCGGGTTGATCATAGGACAGAAGCAGAGGATGCTGGGAGATGAGCTGTTTCCAATTTTGTGGTGGGTTCTGACAGTTTGTGCCGAAACGGGAAACAGATGTGATCTAAAGGAGGGAAAAAAGTGGGAAGAAAACAGCAATTTACTGTCAAAGTGGGCCTCGGATTACTTTAAAGTGTACACAGTGAAGTCTGATCAGAGCAGAAAAATCGATCACAACAATAAGATGACGGCTGCCACTGCTCACATCAGAGCGTTAGGATTATAGAAATGCATTCCCAACATCAGCCTATAGAGAGATATTGATAGATTTTCTAACACTCCAGGTAAAAATAGAGGCATCGACAGCTTGGAGACCACCTTAGTAAGGAATATCGGATTATAAATCTATCACCCCCTGTAGCCGTTCATCTTTCATCAAGCCACCCCCCCACCCACACACACACACACACACACACATTTACACACGGGTCATGACCGGCTGCCTGATGGTATGTTCACTCGTGCCCAAAGGGGGGTTGGGTGCTGGATGATAGATCAGTCGAGGGCCTATCGTCCGTGAGTCTCATTATCTAAAGTGACCGTAAAGGAACCAGAAGGAAGAGCCTCAAAGGAGCTTAAGATGCACTCTCCCTCCGGGTGAAATCCAGCCAGCAGATGCTTCAGGAAAAAACAAAAAACAAAAAACACCCATCGATCAGATAGATGGTGAGCGGTGATGAGCGACTGGGCTGCACTTAACACGCCAGGGGTCCTAACTCACTGGAGTTCTTGGCACAACCACACATTGTTTTTGACCTTGACGAGAGACGAAGCTGCTAACTTAAGAGGTAAATAGCTGCATTTGAAATTCTCATCAGTTCATGTCGTTGGACATGCTGACCACGTTTTACCTCTTTGGAGCTGTAGAATTAGACCTACACCTTAGGCAAAGTGTTATACTACACATCAGGAGGGGGGGTAGATTGGGGAAGGAGACTAAAAGGTTAAAACAATGCCACATAGAGGCAAAAATGTTCGTTACACCCGTGGGGCGGATGTTTAAACCCTTATTCCCCACATGATGAAATTGCTGGAACAAAAAACATGCAGTCAGCATGTTTTGTTATTCTTACAAAAGACTTACAAAATCAGAGCATAATGAAACTTTGAGAGTTTATCCTTTTGGGAGCAGAGACTTTTGAAAGATGATACAACACATTTTTGTTGTTACAAATTTAAAGTTATAAGCATTAAAGGGCATCCTTGCTCACTTTAATGCACTGAAGGGTTTTACCGCAGCCTTACTTGGTCTGGTGTGACCAGTAGGTTATGGTGGCTAATGTTAGCCAGTGTCACCAAGAGACAGAGCTGTGCAACTGACATTACTGAGTAATTCTGATGACTTCATGACTCTTCTCTACCTGTACCGCTGGTACAATGTGCTCTACCTTTATCCCCATTGCCACTTGAGGCCAGAGTGGCTGTTATTCAGCAAAAGTTCAGCAGTGGCTCAATGTACAGAACTGTGAAAAAGGTTTTAGGCACTTAAGAAGTTTAGATTCTTATCTATCACACAGTAAACTCAGGGAGGAGTCTGATCGATCCCATAATCATTCTTCAGCATTGCAACAACCCCAGACGCACAGCCAGAGACATAAAGAGGAAGTTGAGTCCTGCAACAGATGGTCTGACTCCCACATAGCCCTGATCTCAAGAGAGCCTCCCCTCTGGGATCACATGAAGAGTGAGAAGACACTGTGACAGACTAAATCCACAGAAGAACCATTGCAAGTTCTCCAAGATGCTTTGGACAACCTTCCTGCCAAGTACCTTAAAAGTACCAGAGTGGCTGTTATTCAGCAAAAGTTCAGCAGTGGCTCAATGTACAGAACTGTGAAAAAGGTTTTAGGCACTTAAGAAGTTTAGATTCTTATC
The DNA here is from genome assembly GCF_016859285.1 of Xiphias gladius. Lineage (NCBI taxonomy): Eukaryota > Metazoa > Chordata > Actinopteri > Istiophoriformes > Xiphiidae > Xiphias > Xiphias gladius. The sequence continues at coordinate 27,210,073 of NC_053421.1, read as the reverse complement.
TATCACACAGTAAACTCAGGGAGGAGTCTGATCGGTCCCATAATCATTCTTCAGCATTGCAACAACCCCAGACGCACAGCCAGAGACATAAAGAGGAAGTTGAGTCCTGCAATAGATGGTCTGGCTCCCACATAGCCCTGATCTCAAGAGAGCCTCCCCTCTGGGATCACATGAAGAGTAAGAAGACACTGTGACGGACTAAATCCACAGAAGAACCATTGCAAGTTCTCCAAGATGCTTTGGACAACCTTCCTGCCAAGTACCTTAAAAACTATGTGTAAATGTACCGAGGAAAACTGGTGGTGTTTTAAAGGCAAAGACGGGTCCTAGCAAATATTGATTTGATGAAGCTTTTTTTTCCTCTTTACTGTACTTTGTATGAAGTTAGTTGATAAATAAAAACTATTCCTGGCATTATTTTTAGAGTATCCTTGCTTCACTTTTAGTGCCTAAAATTTTTGCACAGTAATGTATTTCATGGCAATCTATCTAATATACACTCAGAGTGTATATAAGTAGGGTGTTCCTATACTTTATTAGGAACAGCCTTATTAGGCTGTAATTAGCAACAGATCTGGATTCAGATCTGGTGACTGGGGAGGCCACTGAAGTCCACTGAAATCACTATCATGGTCATTAAACCAGTTTGAGGCGACTTTTGCTTTGTAACATGGAGCATTATCCTGCTGGAAGTAGCTATTAAAAGATGGTAAACTGTGGCCGTAAAGGGAAGCAAATGGTCAACGACAACACTCAGACAGGCTGTGGCATTAAAACCATGATTCCCCACACCATCACACCACCACCACCAGCCTGGACTGTTGACACAAGGCAGGTTGGGTTCATGAATTCATGCTGCTGATGCCAGATTCTGACCTTACCATCTGCTGCCTAAGCAGAAATCCAGATTAATCATACCAGGCTACGTTTTTCCACTCTTCAGCTGTCCAGTTCTGGGGCAGCCTGTGACCACTGCAGCCTCAGATTTCTGTTCTTGGCTGACAGGAGTGGAACCCGACGTGGTCTCCTGCTGTTGTAGCCCATCCGCCTAAAGGTTGGACGTGTTGTTCATCCTGAGAAGCTTCTCTGCTCACCGCAGTTGTAAAGAGTGATTACCTGAGTTACCGTAGCCTTTCTGTCAGCTCCAACCAGACTGCCCGTTCACCTCTGACCTCCCTCCTCAACAGAACTGCTGCTCACTGGATGTTTTTTGTCCTGGCACCATTCTGAGTAAAAACTCTACAGACTGTTGTGTGTGAGAATCCCAGGAGATCAGCAGTTTCAGACACACTCGAACCAGCCCGTCTGGCACCAACTATCCTGCCAAGGTCAAAGTCACTGAGGTCATATTTTTTCCCCATTCTGATGATTGATGTGAACATTAGCTGAAGCTCCTGACCTGTATCTGCAGGATTTTATGCAACGCACTGCCGACACATGATTGGCTGATTGGATAATTTCATGAACGAGCAGGTGTACAGATGTTCCTAATAAAGTGCTCGGTGAGCATATTTGACATTTTGATGTGAGGGTGGCACTAGAAAAAAACTCATGTTTGAGTTTCCCCTAATGAAATGTTAAGGTCCTTTGTGGGGGAGTATGACTGTGTTCTGTAAAATTTCATTGCCAGTCTTCCCATTAGATTTGGACACTTGTTGTGTAAAAATGGAGGACTTAGCCTGATGTTGGTGCTACAGGAAAAGTCATCAGGATTTATCCTCCAAGGATCACGAATATCCTCACCAAGTTTTATGGAAATCTTGCCAAGAGTCTTTGAGATACTGCATTGCTCAAAGACTAATTCCAACCTGATGCTAAAAGAAAGAAGTGTCACAAATACTGTTGGAGTTGTCCCGGGCCGACCATGAAATGATACCAAACGATATGGACGTCTGGCCAGTCACTTTATGTGCTCCGAAGCGAAACTGACTAACGGACATTGTCATCCCTAGGCTTCGGCTGTCGAAGGTTTTGTCTTTGTCCACGTCTCGAAACTATGATACAAGAAAACAGAAAACACTATTGATATCATCTAACACATAAAACAGTAATGGCAATCATGGAAATGACATCAAATCTATGTGCATAGCAAAAAACAAACATCACCGATGTGCATGTTCTTCAATCAAGAGGAACGGTAGCGGTAATAATGACATGAAATTTTATTTTTCAGCATCTCTAAGAATAATAACCAGATAAGTGGTCTTCTGTGTTGAATTGTTACCGTTTTTTCTACACGGAGAAAACATTGATTACCATTGTCTTATGAGCGGAGTTGTAGTGGGCTACAGCAGTTCCGTTCAGATCTCAGCACACAAATGAGTAACCTGCTGCAACGCAGCCATGTATCACTGGACATATGAGGTACACGGGACGCACTTATATTTAGACGGGTGACTGCATATGCTAGACTGCTGTGGGTGTCACACGACATGTACATATATATATACACACAGGCCTGACACGTTGGGCTGTTGACTAAGTGCACGAGGAAGTACGTATCCACCAAAAACCAGACGATATGTCAAAAAAAACTAATAATGAGAAGATATTTTTGGCTCTGGCCAGGGAAATTTAGTTGAATAATTTGATGCCTGTGATGAAGTTCGATATGCTCATGTACTTTTAATGCTAAAAGTGCTTCTCAGGTCTCCATATGACATAAGCAACGTGTTTGACCGTCAACCATCAATTATTCACAGTGTTTTTACAATATGGTTTAAGGCCAAGTCTACAATTGGAATAAATGTGCAGGTGTCAGCCCAGACTACTTAAATAAAGGCTTCGTAATCTTACCAATTCTCAAAAATCACTGAATGTTCATCTAATCAGTTAACTGTTGTTCTGCGTGTCCTCTATGCCTGAAGAAGTGAGTATACACTTCTTTTTTTTTTTTTCAAATTTTACAAATTTTTAACAACAATGTCTGTAATGGAATGACGTGCTACATTCTTCCTTTTTGGATGTACATCATCCTTTCCACTCCAACTGTCAACTGAGTGTGTGGTGAAGTATCATAATACACAATAACCTGGGGTTTGTGATGCTTTCTATTCCCTGTACCACAAAATTTCCTCCTTTGTTTTCGCTCACGTGGTTCCGCAGTATATAAAGACATCTGTGTTTCACATCGTGTCTCACACTGTAGTATGAAAAATACAGCCATTCATATCTCATCCATTTTGAAGGTGTTCGATTTTAGTTTTCTACTTATTGTGCATGTGATTTGAATGTGGAATAAAAATAAATAAATCTTTTTTTAACTCAAAAATTGTCAGTAACATGAGTCTTGCTCCAGAGCTTATTTTATTATCCATAACAGTAAAGAAGTGATACAGAAATAACAGAAATTCCTTTGAAAATGTACCATAGAAATTCAGTGTGAAGATTACTTCTGGCTTGGCAGACGGTTTGACCCGTGACGCTGCCTTCATTCCCTCCAGTGCGGCAGTGAGCCGTGCCAGTGCACAACACAAAGACCCTGGAAACTGGGAAGCCAAACTATAGTGTAAGTTAAAGCTTAGATGATGGCCAAGAACAAAGCACATATTGATGTTTTACAATGGTCTACTAAATAATACAAGGGATGTTTGAGGATAGAATTGGGTGGGAAAAAAAAGTCATTTTTATTGTAAACGGCGACCCAGACTGCTGCAGAGCGCAGCGTTCACAACCAGCCTCTGTTTTCAGACGAGTAATCCGACACCTGACATCATGTGGGTTGGGGGATCTTTGCCATTTGAGTGAAACCAGATGTGATTCCTCTGCACACACAAAAAAAAAAAAAAATTCTGCTTCCTCAAATTCCAACCCATATAAACTCGCACACTGACCTACTTCAGCAGCAGAGGAAGAAGGCGTCAAACTCAAGAGGACTTCAACAAACTCTATGACTTCGGACTTAAGGTAAAGTCTTATTGTTTGCTTGCTCCCTGGCAAAGAGTTGCATTCGGTTTCGTGAATTCCTTCTCTCCGACAGGATTAGTTCTGGAGTTAGTAAAGAATCAGTTTTATAGGATAAGAAAGGACTATTACTGATGTTTTGCACATAAGGTGAAACAACTCATGTGTCACGGGACTGAACTAAACTACAATGACACAGAACCGACTTCATCATAGCCACTTGTTTCCAAGTAAGGACTTTTTAGTTTGGCTCTTAAGATTTCTTCCCTTTGAATTCAGACTCTGATAAATTCTTAAGTATTTTTTCCAGCTAAAAAAGTAATTAGTTTTAAAGGGACCAGGATTAGAGAATGGTTTTGACGCAGTCTAACCTTAATAGAAGGTTTTTTGGAAGTCAGAGCTGCAGAGCTGTTTCTTGCTCTGCAGAGTTAACGTGATATAGACATGGAAAATTACAAGAGACAATTGAAAAAATATGATCGCAGATATTGATGCTTAATGTAAAATTCATTTCACCACCAGTAGAGAATTCTTATGACTCACACCACAACACAGCACTGTGCACATACCGTGTCGATAAACTGTAATTATTTGCATACAGATATCGAGACTCTGCTGTTGAAATCAAGGCATTTAGTTCAAATCACCCAAGGGTGAAGCCGTGGTAGATTTAATCATTGTGTGTAGGAAGCAGACAATGTAAAGCAGCTCACTTTACACAGCCTCAAAGTGAAAGGAAACATTTTGTTTTCTGCTTTTAGTTTAGTCGAACGTAACAGGTCCATGGCCTTTACGGGAAACAACGGGTGCAAATGCAGATTAGAAGCAGGATGCAGTAAAACAACAGGGAGAATCTGACGAACGACAGATGGCAGGAAAGCAGAGAGAGGCAAAGGTGGCGAAAAAGTCTGGAGTTAAAAATGCACAGAGAGCGTGTCAGGCGAGGCAACTTTTTCAACGCGACGACAAAAAATGATCTAGTTTAATTCTGCACGTTGGGGCCGGTGCTCATATGTTCGCTGTGAAGCTGCTGAAAGACAATATTCATTTTCTCCAAATCTGACCGTGCTCATGGCAAAAGAAAGCAAAAAAATCCACTGCGGTGGGCTCAGTGTTTTACCCGGCCTTTTACTCCTGGCTGTGAGGAAGCAGCTCTCAGACCAGCAGTTGTTTGTTCTTGAGCCGTTAACCCCTGGGCTGCTACGCAGGTTTTCCCACCGAAATCAGCTGTTTGGGGGCTTCCGTGGAAGCACACGCGTGGTCCTCGCTGGCACAGGACAGAAACCCTTAAAGTAAAGCGTTACGGGTGAGGTTTAATTCATCTGTTTTATTTGGTGAAGTAGGTTTGACTCGTACGAATCATTGATGAAGAAATGCAGCCAGCAGCCAACCCTTAGTATAAGGTTAATGCAGGTCCAGCACGTGCCTAAGGACTGGTTTGGTGTACATTAAACCTGAGGTTTTGTGTGTTGTCGTTGTTCTTCCAGGATGCTGTCGTGTGTGTGCGTGGTGCTGCTGGCAGCCTCAGCTCTGGGCCACCTGGATGAAGTCTCTCTGGACGCCCAGTGGGACCAATGGAAGATGACACACAGGAGAGAATACAATGGCCTGGTCAGTGTCCACTTTGTCCCAGGCCGCCTTTCCACAGAGAGTGGCGGAGGGCTTTGAAATGCAAAACGAGAATACGGCAAAGATCGAAAGACAGAGAGAAATAGGGAGGCAAAGGTAGAAAAGGCACAAAAGAAAATGTCATTGGGGAGAGTGTAGTCGTCGGCCTCAAGACATTGTTTAGATTCAAAAATAGATTTCTCAGGCCTGACGTGAGAGGTAGAGACTTCCACGAGCAACAAAGGCCCGGTAGAGAATAGCATATCTTAAAGCAACATCTAACACCACCTGTCATGACTAGCGGGATGGGCTTTGTTGGAGGACTTGTGCCCAGGTGTTGAGCACAAGCTCGAGCTATTGGAGAAGACATCATGTCATCGTATCAAAATGAGTTCATCTTGAACTTAACCAATCAAATAATACTTTTTGCACTATTGATTCTGGGAAATTGTGGTTTTCCCCAGTGGTATTTTCTTAATATTTAAAACAATATTTGAAGGAAAATCCACGTGGGGCTCATCATGAAGTTAGTATCTGAAACCACAAAGCTTCCGCCTCCGAAAAACCTGCCTTCCTGTATCGACAGTTCTGTTTTGTTTGGTTTTTGCTGAAGACAGTCTCGTATGACTTTGTTTTGAATTTTTTTTTCCTCCGCTGGAAAAAACACGGTGGCAGAACTACATGCTTTACTCATTTATAAGCTGCATACCTCAGTGAATCTGCGTACTTCTGTGGTGAGGCCTCATATTTCATTACCATCATCCAGCTCTGAGTCCAAGATGGGGTTTGTACAGAAGAAATGCTCCTTAAAAAACCGCTAAGGAAGTTGTGACATAATTCTGACTTATTGTGCATATTACACAGATTCCCAGAGAATTACGCCAGGTTTACTCAACGGTCAGGTAAAAGACAGGGAGAGGAACAGAGGAGGAAGGATCAGAGTGACACTGACGAGAAAGGACCGCAAAGTTTCATCACAGCTCCAGTCTCCATTCGTTGAGTTGCTCAATGTGGACATCTTTGTGTCTGACTCACTGTCTGCCTACATCTGCCTCAATTTGGCGACCAGTCGGCTCAGTGTTAGCCTCCCCTCCCTCTCAGCTGGACTGTCCCTGCTGTCAGCAGTCTGGTGGACGGTTTATCTGGGAGGATGCAGATGGAGACATTGAGCGACAAACAAAGTGCAGGACGTTGACCCCAGAGACCCGGGATCTGCATCCTGAGTCCATAAAAGCGTGTCGCATCTGACCCACCCTTAGACTTCCCTTTAGACTTTTTCAGTATAAGAAAAAGGCCATGGTCTTTCTCAAACCTTATCAAGGTTCTGTGGGTGCCTAAAACAAAACCATAAAAAGTTTAATAATCGTTAGGAAAACGAATCCAAAATGTTTCCAGTGAACATTTATGTGTTCGCTATCAACATTTTGTGGGCGGCATCAAAAATGTATTTGCGGTGGCAAATTTGTAGTATATAAACGTAATGTGTAGGAAACAGGGTTTATTTGAAGGGTAGTCGCAAACAGCTGCAGGTCAGATATGGCAACACGGTTTTTAACCTTTTCTTTTACTATAGGTGTAACTGCTGGACAGAGAGTAGTCTGTGTGACAACACTTAATACACGAGGGGTAAACTAATTCATTACAGATTATTAATATAGCAGGTGTTAAATATAATTAGTTCTGCTTCTGTAAATGTGCCGATAGTCCGGTTCCCTATTTCGTATATGATCTTCCTGGTTGAGGTCTTTTAAGGTGTTAAAGTACCTATCACGTATAGTGTCAGAAAATTAATAAACCGATCAAATCCTGTCCGATCACAAAGCAGCTCTCTATTCAGAAAATATTACTCTTTCTGGCAATGATGGCTGTGCCTCTCTTTTAAGAGTTTGGGGGAGGAAGAAACGATTTTTCCAGCCTCACCCTCTAACATTCACCCGACCCATCATTCGCTGTTGACAATTTCCACCTGGAAAAGCGAGACCGGCACTGGTTGCTCTACTTCCGCGTTTTGGCCCGGAGCGGAAAAAGACAGATGGAGTTACAGAACAGAGAGGCGAAAGTAAAGCAGGACATGCACAATGAGAATTTACAGTGCTTCGTCTTTCTCATCCTTGGCCAGTAACTCAGAAAAGTTCGTTTCCAGAGGGCTACAGACCCACTTTTGCCAAAGTGACTTTCTGTATTTATTTACTTTGATTCAGGAGGTCCTATTAGAGCTAAACCTGGCAAACACATAGCTGTCTCCTCCTGAGCGCTGTTATCCCCTCACTCTTTACCTCCAGCCAGAGGTCACCGCTCCACAGCTTTGTACTGTGTGTGTGTGTGTGTGTGTGTGTGTGTGTGTGTGTGTGTGTAGAGTGCGGCATGTGCCTGGGATCATGGGAACACACAGTACGTGTTTAATGTTGTTTTTATCTGCTCCAGTGCGGATATGCATTTATTTATTTGGATGTGTGTGTGCATTCATATGATCATCATGTGGTGTATGTTTATATCCATGTGTAGTCAGCAGAAAAGAGAGTACATCTCTCTCTCTCTCTCTCTCTGTCTCTCTCTCTCTCTCCTGGTGTTTTTAATCAGTATTCCTCCAACAGTTCCTCTAATTTGACCTTCCTTGAACCGACATCACAGTAATAGAATCAGTCTGCTCGCATAATTTGCATTTTTCATTAATGGAAAGGATATCAAGATAACTAATGATCATAGTTATGCTAATGGTTGTTAAGACCATGAATACTAAGCAGAGCGAGGAGGTTTTTTAGGCAACCAACCGAGCATTTGAGTGTATCTTACTCCCATATTGTGTCTATAAGCAGCACTGACATAATATAAAGCGGCATTTTAACGTGAATTTGAACGGCGCTGGACGGTTATGTTGCCGTACACAAGCTGCGGAGGAATGTTGTGTGAGTGTTCACTGGTTTAACTGGCCTAATTAATGAACCGGGGCTGTAACACAGCTTTTCTTTCTAATTTGCTAATTAAAATGTAAATTTGCCCTATTTGCCCAGATTCATTTTCTGTCAGCTGTCAGGTGTTAGCTGCGGGAGGGGGGAGGGAAGCAAAGCTTAACATTGAGACATAGGTGCTGAAAGAATGTTTGCGTATGTTATGACTTCCTTATGAGGCCCGTCAGTGTCAGGTGGAAAGGACCCACATGCAACTCGGGGCTGGATCCTCGGTCTGTAAAGGTCCCATTTCTAGACCGAATACGCCGTAAATGTTTTAGGTTTTCTCCTCCGAATGTTGACAAGAAACGCAAACTTCAGTTGTCTGAAAATGGAAGACACAACCAGTCCTCATGATCCCATAATCCACATCAAAGCCCCCTTAAATTTTTTTAATGATACCCTCGGGTGATCCTGTTAACTTGTAACTTTCTTTCAGATGTTCATGGTGACCAGGCATAAACTCCAGTGTTTGTTCCTGTCAGCGGCCTGAGCACGTCGTAAAAAAGAGTAAATCTAAAAGGACAATTTCAAAGCCTCCAAAAGAATGAACATTATCTCTCAAGGTGTAAAGACCACATCCGGTTTTTGTTTTTGATTTGACACAAAGTGACGCCTGCCTTTTTTTTTCCTGTGTGTCAGGATGAGGAGGGGATCCGCAGGGCCATCTGGGAGAAGAACATGCTTATGATCGAAGCCCACAACCAGGAGGCAGCGCTGGGCATCCACTCCTACGAGCTGGGGATGAACCACCTGGGGGACATGGTAAGTGTAGACACAGAGGGGGAAGGTGGGCATCGTGGCCGAAGGCTCGCTTTGACATCCTGCATGCTCTGTGATGCCTTGATACCAACGTCGTTGACAGGCGTCTGTTACCGGCCTCTCCTGCCCAATCACCTATGCGTCCCTTACAACGTGTGAAATACCGGATGCGCTGATTGGTCATAATCATCTAGTCCGACATGGTGACCATCTTGGAGAACGCAAATGTCATGTGGTCTGATCCTGGCATTACCCATATAGCACACCGGCGTTTTTCAAGCTTTTGGTTTTACTTTAAAGCCATTATCAGCGGCACCACCAGTATCAACTGACAGAAAAGATGCAGAATAACACTGACTGTGAGGAGTTTTTGCACTTTCCCCCCTTGTTTTTAACATCTTCCAGTTACAATATGCTGTAGAGGAGCACAGCTTTGACCGAACGGAGGCATCTCATCAAGTCACTGTTTCCATTCCTCCCGATTTTCATCCAATTTATCACCGGCTCAGCCCAGCTGCCTGTGGTGCCAGCGCTCAGACAGTCAGGTTAATGAAGTAAAAAATTACCAACTGCCACGACAAGTAAACGTATAGCTTGCGTGCCATTCACATGCCTCAGCATCTGATGGTGGACCACACGTTCAAGTTCTCCAAATACAGAAACCAAAAAAAAGAAATGGGAAACCAACAGCGCTGCAACGAACTAGTTGTTTTAATCACTGATCAACATTATGACTTTCTCGATTCACCATCAGAAAGTAGTGACGAATGCCCGCTATCATATCTCCCTAACCCAAGGTGACGTCCTCGAAAGTCTTGTTTTGTCTCCAACAGCCAGAGAGATTCAGTTTACTGCCATGGACGACACGGAAAGGCTTCACATCCTCACTTCTGAGCAGCTGGAGCAAATAGTTGAAAACAGCTGCCGATGAATTTTCTGTCGATCGACCTGTCGATGAATAGACTAATTGCTGCAGGCGTTAAAAACCTGTATCAGTATCGGGCCCCTCTCAGCTGCAGTCTGAGCAAGGTCTCGATCTGATAGTTGACCTGTATGCTAACAGGATTCATTAGCAAAAATCTTCATCTTCGTTTTCCCGCCACCGTGTCTCACGTCACATACGTGAAGCCAAACGTGTTTCATCTTCAGGGAAGTCAGAGAAGTGTGCAGTAAAAATCACGGAAAGTCAGCCCCTAGGCGCCGAGCGGTCCCTTTCGCCTCCGCAGCTCGGCCCCGCTTTATTTTTTTGCGTCGCTCACGAATGTTGCGGCCCGGTAAAACAAAACGGGTTTGGTCTTCCTCAGTCGGCTGCAGTCAGTGATATGTGCTGTAGATCAGTGCAGATTTTTTCATGAGGACGCCGGCTTTGGGTTATTCAGTGGTGACAGGAAAATATATACACATCTGAAATCCTGGATTAACGGCCAATTTCATGTTTATGTAGGGACAGGTGGCGGGAAAATGAAAGATATGTCTCCGTTTTTCGTTTTGACTGGAAGCACTTAGGTGAAATGAAAGAAATTAACAGATGGTGTGTATTTTTCTTCCATGAATCATCTCTCCGCTTACAGACTGAGCTATAATGAAAGCGCTGGGGGATTCTGATAATACCGAATGGCAGGATTTTTTTTTTAAGGTAATTTCTAAATATCAGTTTCTAACCAGCAGTTTCACTGTGGTGTCACTGTGAGAAACATCGTTGTCCCTCCCTTGCTCTCCATCCCCCTCTTTCATCTCATTTTAGGTCCCTGTTTTGTGAATCTCGTGGCTGTTTGTTTGCACTATTGCTCCTTTTTCCGGGGTCATTTCTCAACCTTGGTACGGTAAAGAACGATGACCCTGCCCCTTGGAGCAAACTGTGTTAAACCCATCCCCTCATGAAATACTATTCATCCTCCATCCCCCTGCTGAATCACATCCTCCCTCTCCCATATCTCCTTCTACTTGTCCCTGTCTCAAGTCTAAAAATAAATCCTCTCTGCCTTCCCTCTCACGTTCTTGCCCCGAAACGTTTTATCTACATTACAAGATTATACCAGGAACCAAGGAGAGTTTCCTACCATCTATTGTCGGCACAATACGAACTTTTAACCCTTGGCCTCCGCACTCTCGGTCGCTCGTAATGTTTTTAATCTAGACACTCAACCTGGCGTTGCACTTTTTTTCTTTTTTTTTTTTGAAGTATCTGAACGGGAGCCTCAGCAGCATCCCTAAGACGTGAAACATGACGAAAACACGGTAACATTAACTGTGTCTGTTCACGCAGACGTCAGAGGAAGTGGCCGAGAGGATGACCGGCCTGCAGGTCCCGCTGAACCGAGAGCGCAGCTTCACCATGGATCTGGACGACAAGGTCACCAAGATTCCCAAATCTGTCGACTACCGCAAGAAGGGCTTGGTGACTCCCGTCAAGAACCAGGTCAGACAACCATGACAATCTTATTGTGTATCCACTGTTTGAAAACTTGATGTAGTGTTAAATGTCTAATCAATTAACAGTTTCATAACAACGATGTATAAACTGACAATGTGGAAAAAATGTGACAATGTGAAATGGGAAGCTCGTGGTGCCGACTCCACAGAGAATGATCAGCTGAGTCTGCGGCTCCCCTCGGCTTTGTGGAGCTTTACAGTGAGTCTCAGCTCAGCGTTCGTCTGTCCGGTCACAACTTTACTCTCAACGCTCTCGCAGCTTCGTTTTCGGGCCGCAGCAGGAAGCTTTTTTCAGTTAAAAAAAAAAAAAAAGGCTCTAAAAACCCACTGCACCTTCACACCCCCGGCACCGGCAGTGTAGCCGGGAAAACAAATACCACAGCATTTAGAGAAAACCTGACGATGAACAAAACAGTTCTTCAGAAACTTTCAAGGTGATCAAGAATCCAGATCGTTTCATAGAACCTTTTCACACCTCGGTGAGCTCAGCAACCAAAACAGACGGGGAACACGAGAGGGGCGGACTGAAACCACTGCATCACAGCTGGTAGGAACAAACATGAGGAACAGCCGTTGTCTCACGTTGGCGGAAGGTGCTGCATTTTTGCGGCTGTCGTATTCCTGCAAACTGAAATGCAAGACAGTAACTTACAGATAGCAGTTCCTGTTGGCGTGGTATTGCTAGTCTGAGGCTTTGGGGGGAGACTGAGGAAAAAGTCCCTGAGGCTGCTTCCAGGCAAAATGTTAAAAAGGAAAACGCAAACACCTCGCTGATTTCTGTGGGGAAATGTGGCTGCGGCAGGCAGAGGAAAAAATTATGATAACGACTGGCGAGTATTTTAAAAGTAACACATTCAGTAAAAGCTGTGGAAATATCACACTTTGCTATGATTAAATAAGAGATTTGTATTTTTATATGTACTATTTATGAATATAATTATGCAAAATGGTGAAGGCTTTATTAATACGTTGATATTTACCCATAGATTCCTTGTAACTCCTCCTTTTTCAGCCTTTTACTTCAGTTTTTGTTTTTATCCTATTGGTCTCATGAAAACCTCATAAATGTCAGTGGCTGAGTTCAGGTATAAGTCCTGGAGATACAAGGTTTTCGCCCAGCGGTGAAAAAAGCCTTCGCATTCATTGATACCCTTCGCTGAAAGTATTCAGAAACATCCTCCGACGTGCGTGAGCGAGGCGGCGGCCTCGCAGCAGCGTGTGACCTCAAAAAAAAAAGAAAAACAATGGCTGAATGAGCATCTCAGTATGCGGTGAATACATTTCTTTTGTGGCCTTGACAGAAAGGATGAAAGCCTTCAGAGAGATACGTGGAAACGTCCTCCATTTTCTTTTTCCCGCCCCGCGACGGCGTAACCTGCCGGAGGAAACAGCCTGTTCCCGCTCCCAGTGCACGTTGAAGACAGAGGAAGGGGCTTCGATAATCAGATGTAATTGGTCATTATGAGCGGATCGGACAGCTGGGCCATGTTTATGTAAACAGGGATCGAGCAGGAAAGGAAGCGCATAGATTAGAATATGGCGTACATCTGTGCTTTCCGCTCACAGGCAGATTAGCGGCAGAGCCGTGTTACGTTATCTAATAAACACCGGAGCTGCTACTGAAGCCCTCAGGGCCAGCCGGGGTTAAGATCATGGTTTTTAATACAGTGTGTCATTTTTTGTTTAGTCTAAGTTTTACTTTTCAACGTCATTTTCATTTTTATGAGTTTGAGTTTTCTAATGATGCGAAAACATACAAGATATTGTACATTTTTAGTCCAAAATTAGGCCAAATCAGCCCAAAACTTATGATTATTTTTTAACCCTGCACAAAAAAACCTAAAAGATGAAAACCCCAACTTTTTAGAAAAATAGAAAAGTGGGCAGGACAAAGTTATGCAGGATTCTTTAAAGTTTTATTTCATTTAAATTATTCTTTTAAATTGTTTGTTGTAGTATTTGAGTGTAAATAGTTAATAATAGCAAGAGGAACAACAAAAATAATTATAATTATAATAGCAGGGTGACTTTGATGTGTAGTGTTTTTTTGTTTTAAACGAACTAAAACATATTTTGTTTCATGTGATGCAAATATTAAAATATTTGGCAGAAAAGATTATTTTTAACCGTGATTTTTATTTCCGTTATATTATACTTCTTAAGCACTTTGTTTCATTATTGTGGTGTAAATAAATACAATAGTACTACTGTTAACAGTATGTACTACTACTACTAATAACAGTAATAAGAACAATGATAACAATAGCAGTAGTAGATGGTTTGTCCTGTAAATGTGATTTTAGAGTTCATGTGGAGGACGTTGTCTCCCTCTGATGGTTGCAAACCGACCTGCAGCTATAAACAGGATTTACTGAGCTGTCTCTCAGCTCCCTGCGGTTCATGAATTATTCAGCAGACTGACTGCACTCCGCGCATACCAACAGCTCTGCTGCCTCCTCCGCAGCTCCCTTTATGATGGCGGAATTGTTTCTCGATGTTTTGCCGTTCTGAGGCAAATATCCGTTCCACCAGAGCCCAGAGCAGCAGGCAGAAACGCCGCCGGTGACCTGGAGCGAGTACACGCTTACAGAGTTTTTTAATTGGAGAAAGTCCGAGCAGTGGCCGGGCAGAAGCTTCCCCCTTGAGGAGGGGCAGCAGAAGTGTTTTGACTCGAAGCCGGGCGCGAGATTATGGTCAAACAGTGACTCCGATGGAGTTTTTCTGCCTCAGACTGAGAGAGCACGAACACGCCAGCCCTGTACTCCGGCACGGGCGGTCAAGGGCTCCCGTAAAAGGCCTCCGCTCTTCCGGAAAGGCTTTCCACCAGATGTTGGAACCCGGCCGCAGGCATCCGAAGGCTCGCGGTCGGCATTCCAGTTCATGCCGAAGGGGTTCTTCCACGACCAAACTGGGCCCTGGCTGTGGATGTGGGGGCTATGGTCCCGTTGAAACAGGGAAGGGTCGAACACAAAAAAAACAGTGGTTCCCAACCTTTTCTGTCCGCGACCCCTTTAAACGAAGGACTGTCCCCTCGTTACCCCTTGTTGCCGGTCGCATGCGTCTATTGAATGTGACCAGTCCAACCAAAGCGTGGTTTCTATTTCTTTATCTTAGTTACAGAAGCCCGAGGGAGCTAAAATTATCCAACATTTCACGAGAAAAAAAGGGCAAAGATAATAGGAAAGTCTGGGGAAAAGCGAAGCGAAGCCCCTACCAGGAAAAACAGGCCCAGATGAAAAGTACATGAAAGTACACAATGTATATTTGTGGTAGAAAACCGTGACGTGGAGAGCTGCTAATGGACGAGTAATTTAAAGACACTAACCGTCTCCCAGCTAACAGTATTATTATCAGCCTTTACAACATGACTGCTAACAGGCTGGAATCCATCCAACATGTGGTGGTTTTTTATTAGACGACCATGGCAGGAGTTGTAAATCACTAGGGTCACTGAAAACGCAACGTCAGGGTCCCCCCCGCACTGTTATGGACCGCGAGACGTGGACGAGCCCGTGCGACACGCGCCTCCGGTCCAGCACAGCAGCAGAGTTGTCAAAGTCTGTCTCCCAGTGGACGGAGAGGAGAAGACACACACACACAGCTTCTTTCTGCTTTTCGTTTCCCATGAGTCTCTTTGTTTTCCTTCAGGCTGATGAGGCGTTTCTCAGGGGGTTGGATTGCTGTCGTGCAGTTTTCCCTTTTGCTTTTTTTTTTTTTTTTTAGAGATCTGTTAATCATTTAGTATTTGATATGCGACCCAGCTCCTCCTCTGCTGACTTGATTTTCTTCTTGGTTTCTGCCGTTCGGTGATTTGGACGAATACCCGAATGGATGCCAACATACTCACTGCATGTATCTGCATTTGTTATGCACCGTCCAACTCCCATCAGAATTAGTCCGGAACAGTCAGAGCCTGAAGATACATGTTTGTAGTTTTATGCGTTTCTGTTAATTTCTTTTATCTCCCACTGTTTCCTTTGTATCATCAAACTAAGCCAAACTACACTAAGCCCGTAACTCTTCCCCCTTGTGCTCGGCTCCCGACAGGGCTCCTGCGGCTCCTGCTGGGCCTTCAGCTCAGCCGGGGCCCTCGAGGGCCAGCTGGCCAAGAAGACCGGCCAGCTGATGAACCTCAGTCCTCAGAACCTGGTGGACTGCGTCACGGAGAACGACGGCTGCGGAGGCGGATACATGACCATCGCCTTCAAGTACGTCCAGGAAAACGGAGGCATCGATTCCGAGGAGGCCTACCCTTACGTCGGAGAGGTAAGAAAGTCACAACGCGACTCGTTTTGAATCAACTAAGAAATAACTTTCCCGTCAGTGGTTAAACTTCTTGTCCCAAACAAACTTTCAGTTATCTCAATAAACGACCAGGTGTCTTGTGATGTGGTGAAACCTCCACAGGAACTAAGGTTCAGCACATTTTTGAACATTTAGTTTTTCTTTCCTGTCACGTGTTAACACTTGTTCCCTCTCTGGTGCTGGTGTGACATCCTGTTGTACTACAGGCCATAAATCAGAAGTAGAATCAGACTCAGTGCCCAACCGAAGCCCTTACAGGCTCGTAAGGTCACCTGGGTGCTCAACGTAAGCAGAGTGCAAGACGGTGCAAAAAAGGGGGCAAGACGAATTAGTGTTGTTTTTTTTTTACCAGTTTATACAAATAATAATGCTTTTGGAACGAGCCAGGTGAAAACATATTTATAGGGTTATTTAAACCGAAGCAGCAGACGCCGAGGTATCCTGACCCCTTACCCCCAAGAGTCACAATCCCAAGAACCCCAGCCCGCCCAAAGGTCATGAAATCAGCCTACCAACACCTTTAAAGATTACTAATAATCCTGCTGGACCTCGTTTGTTTAAATCCATACAAAAACCGAAGTGTAAAAAAGGACAAATAGGCAGTTTTTGTTCGCTTTAGACAGAGCCAGGCTAGCTGTTCCCCCTGTTTCCAGTCTTTGTGCTAAGCTGAGCTAATCGCCTGCTCACTGCATTGTTGGAGTGGTATCTATCTTCTCATCTAACTCTCAAAATTCCTTTAACATGGTGGTTTTAAATGATACCCGCAGTCTCACACACACAACTTCCAGAAATCGCCTGTTTACCGAAACAGAGCTGTAGACACAGACTGAAACCAGTGGTGATCGGCGGTTCCTCACTTGGCTGTGTCAGGATGTCACGCGTGGGCCAAACGTTTCCCTGCACGAAGAAGAAAACGTCACGCCCGTTGTTCCGTTTCGACTGTGAAGCAGCAGAAAGCATTTTCAGCAGAAACGATGAGGTTGTTTTCTGACGACCTGCTGGTGCGAGAAGGGAAGTAGAACTGCTCCTTCAGAATCAAAGGCTTGTTAAGAACCAGAAATATGCTGAGACCGTGACCAAACGCGTGACCTGCGAAATCTGCCTGTGACAGTAAAACCGCACGTTTCGATGCACAGGGCTGCGACTAACCATTGTTTTCATCATCGATTTATCCACAGATGTTTTTTTGCTGATCAATTATTTATTTGGTTTATAAAACATCAGATTGCAGAGGAAAATTCAGATTAGTACAAGGTGACGTTAGCAAAAGACTTGTATTGTCTGAACAATACTCCATAACCCAATAAGATTCACTTTATTATAATGTAAGGGAAGAAAAATCACATTTGAGACCCCGGATCCAAATAATCTGAATGATTAAGTTTCTGTCGACTACCTGTTGCAGCGCTACCTCACTGTATTTTCATTTTTTATTTTTTTGTCATTTAGAAATTCTTACTTTCCTTTCCTATGTATCGTCATAAAACTTTCCGGTTTGTAACCTCGACTCTGCTGATGTAATATTAGAGGATTTCTGGGTGTTGAGGTCCGGGTACCACTGCTGTTTGGTTGCAAAACATGCATGTGAAATGGCCTTTTCCACCGTCAACTTGTTTCCATTTCTGCCTGTCCTCTGTCCCCCTTCGTCTCGTCTCCAGGACCAGCCGTGCCGCTTCAATTCATCAGGCGTGGCAGCCCACTGCAAAGGGTACAAGGAGGTCCCGGAGGGCGACGAGCACGCACTGGCCGTTGCGCTGTTTAAAGTGGGTCCGGTGTCTGTGGGCATCGACGCCGCGCAGCCCCGCTTCCAGTTCTACCAGAAGGGTCAGTGAACCGCTCAGACGTCTGTTCTCCGTTAACAGACAATGACTTATCCTATTACGATTCGTTTCATTTCATGCAAATATTGGTTAAAGTAGACTCAAGCATTTTTTTAAAAAACAAAAATTTTTGTATTTCAAATGCTGACTTCAGTATTTTCAGATGCAAAATACAAAAAAGTTGCACCTGATCCTTAGGATTTCAGTCCCGGCCCCTTTTCCTGATCACCACTGATCTTAAAGCGTGCTCGTGACCTCTTAAAGTGTCACGTACATTTCCAAAATCAAACAATCTCGGCGCTCGGTGACGCACTTTGAGCTCCGTGTCTCGCCTCCCTCACCTCACCCCCTCCCCCTCCGTCATGTGCGCAGGTGTTTACTACGACCCCAACTGCAACAAGGACGACATCAATCACGCTGTGCTGGCGGTGGGCTACGGAGTGAACACCAAGGGGAAGAAGTACTGGATCGTCAAGAACAGGTGGGACGCGTCACTCGCCAAAATGATAGGGCAGGGTGTTGTTTTCCGGTGCGGCGTTGAATGTGACGGCTTCTGTCGGCCGTGTTGGTGACAAACTGATGACATGAAATGCTGATCGATGCTCGACGCCTCTCACCTCTCTTCCTTTCCATCTCCGTCTTTTCTGTCTTTCCCCGACAGCTGGGGCGAGGGGTGGGGCAACAAGGGCTACATCCTGATGGCTCGCAACCGCGGCAACCTCTGCGGCATCGCCAACCTCGCCAGCTACCCCGTCATGTGAGGGGATGCGCGCGGAGCTCGGAGGAGGACGGGAGGGGGACAGAGGGGCTTCGCTCTGACTGCCACGCATGAAAAGAGCTCCTCCCAGATCTCAGTAACCAACGCAAAGACAAAGAAAGATTCTACTTTGTTTATTTTGACAAGCAGCAGACATATTTTTTAAATTCAAATCGGACTCACTGTCTTTTGGAATGATTCTCTCCTGGTATGAAAGAAGGGGTTAAATGTCACGGGCTCTTGGATTCAAGCCTCCTTAAAACCATCTGATGGCGTTTGGATATCTGGAGTTATTTGAAGCACTTTGAACCCCCCCCCCTCTCCAAAGCAGCAGCCCCCTCACTGTGGTTGGCGCCGTAAAGAAACACATCCAATGTCAGTACCTCCAGGGCCATGGTGTTAGTAACACTAACCAACTACAGACCTACCAGGCACAACCAACATTTTACAGTGTTTGGATGGTAGTCGACGATACTTTTGGTCTCTTGTTTCAATTTACAGTGTCTGTGTGTGTCTGTGTGTGTGTGTGTGTGTGTGTGTGTGTGTGTGTGTGTGTGTGTGTGTGTGTGTGTTTGTGAAAACTAACCAAATTTAACTTCAGTGTGACAGGAAACATTGCTGGGCAATGGGAGTTCCTCCTTTCCTGTTGCTGCACAGTCAGTTCCTCTAAAAATCCCAGCCAGCTTCTCTGGTGATCGTGTCAGCTTCCGTTGCTGTTACTGTTCTGCTATAAGCACTTTTCTGATGATTAAACTGTAAACTGATGTTTTCTATGAAATTGAATAAAGGTTTCATTTTGAACTTGCAAGCATGATTTGGAGTTTTTGATGCCAAAGGAAGGAAACGTGGGGGGAGAAAAAAAACAAATCGAAAGCCACTGCCGTGAAGGTCAGCAAGTAGCCAGCACCAGAAAATTGATCTGTACGTAAACTTCAGTGCATAAACAGTAGCAAGTCTGTCAGACCGATGTTTCACACCCGAATCATTCGATTACACGTGATGACGCAGTCAGGGACCTTTTGCGCCACCCCGGCCGACAGGTGGCACGAGGCGCGAGTGACGCCGTAGCACGTGACTTTGCCCGTGAGCCGCATTAGCTTCAGTGAAAATGCGATGCCTGGACGACAACATCCGCCCCAAACACAGCTTTGAGGCGCGTAGGGATTTCTCTCAGTTTATTCATCTTGAGAAGCTCACCGCGGAGTCCAGTGGTGGCGGAGGCGTCTGATTGTCTCCGACAAGGACAGATTTTCATTTAGAAGCATCAGTGTCTCTCTGTGGACAGATGCTTTACTGCGGGTGGCGGGCAACACGGTCACATTTACATTAAAACTGTTGCTTGTTTTTGTTTTTTTTCACCACAAACTTACCGTAGATTCCAGGGTAAATAAAAGGTTTGTGTGAAATCCGAGTAAATGACCCGGTCACACCTGAAACTGCTCCCACACAAAGACAGGCAGCTGAAATGAAAGTCTAAATGAGTCCCATCCCTAGTCTCACGGTGCGACGCACATGTTCACATCGATGAGCGCATTTTTTATCCTTTACGATAGAAACTGGTGTAATCGTGTCAGTCCTGACTTACTAGCAAAAAAATGACGGCATCCGCCCTGAGATACTTCAACGGTTAAACAAATGCCGAGAGCGTACTGATGACACAGAGGAATGGGTTTCCGCAGCCCCTGTCAAGACCTCGGCCCCTTTGTTACATTCAGGAAGGTGCGTTTTGGCGCTAACATCATGAAAAGTTAATGGCAGTCAACGGTGGAACAACACATCGGCTGAACAAAATAATTGCCAGTTCACGAGGTCGAGTGGGATCAAGGATAATAAATGACGTTACCTCCGGTTTCAAAGCTTCGTACATGAACAGTTCTCTGTATTTTGCCTCAAACGACTGCAGAAGCTAAGCCGACGTACGGGCTTATGCTTCCTACGGTTCATACCTTGGTACCATCCAGATGCCCCGGCAACAGGGTGCCGTGCGGTCGTACCAAACGACGTCTGGCGTGAGCAAGCGGTATGAAGCGTGTGGCGTAAATGCAACCGCGCGCACAGTCAGTACGTCGGGGGCCGTGACCACATAACAGGGAGTGATCAGACACGGCGTATATCGATACGACCGAGCAGAGACCCCCCACGGCAGCTGGCCCGCCGCCACAAAGTGTGATGACCTCCTGACCTTTCGTCCGGCCTCCCGACAGGTCAGAGCTCCATCTTCAGCCGCGCTTTTGGTCCCGAGTCTCACACACATCCCGGTCACCTGCTGGACCCGACTCCCAAGACACTCGGGGACGGACGGACGAACGAATCCCAGCGTTTTTCCCCCGACCTTTTCCCGCCGCGGCACCGTCGCAGCGAAAACTCCCGCCCAAAATCTAATCTAATCCACCGAACGCGCTCGCTCTCCCTGGCGCCGCGGCGCTCCCACGCAGGAAGTCTGAGCATCTCCCGACACGCACTGGACCTCCTCGGCTCCCAAAACGTGGGGCGTTTTGATGTCAGTCGATTTCATTTCTTCTCCAATGTGAAATGTGCGTGAGGTGTCGTACCCGTCACGGCCTCTAGGGACCGCTGTTGAGGCTTTAGTTTTTAGGTTTCTTTTCTTTTTTTTTTTTGATGACAAGTGTGATCTGTTTTAATGGGTTTACTTGAGTGAATATAATATCAAGCCCTGTCTCCCAGATTCTCCAACAACGAGTTCATCCTCTGGGTCTCAGCTCTGAGTCTCCCAGGTTTCATAGGTAAAGGGATGAAGAACTTTTCCTCACTTATTTCTTCTTCTGTTCTTTTTTTTTATCTCTCTCCAGGTTCTCCGGGGACGCTCGGCTTTCAGGTGATCGTGATGCAGGCTGCGGTTTCCGCGGACCATGTGACGCCCCCTCCCTGAGCGTCAACCAGGAAAACGCAGTCTCAGTGGCTTCAGCGGAGACGCAGCGATGAGTCCGACCAGACGAGGCAAGTGAAAACCCTCTTCTTTGACAAAACGAGGCGCTTTCATCCACGTCCTCTGCCGTGTCTTTGAACGCGGGGCCGTGGCATGGGATAAATGGGAAAACCGGCGATAGAAACGCGTCCGTGTGAAGCGGCTCTTACTTTCGGTTTGAAGTTTTTCAACGGGCGTCTTGTGATTTTTGACGCGGCAGGTGTCAGATCACCGTAGTGCGGCTGTAACCTCGTCGCGCTGAGGCGGAGCGCTCGTGTGCTGGATCCGACTTCGGCTTCAGGACGAGAACTTTTGGGGCATGTCTGTGCCCCCCCTCGGGTAACGCTCTGGGGATTCGAGCCTGCCGTTGGAAACCTCCTCTGTTGGGGCCTGCCGGGTTTCTTTTTCCCTCTTAGTTTTGGTTTGTTTGTTTTCGGTTTGAGTAACAAGAAAGTTACCGGTCAAGTGACCCGTTTTCTTGGGTTAAATACTCAGATTAGTTTTTAGTGAACCACCGAAAAAGTTTTCAGTTTCGATTTTCAGATTCTGGTGAAAAGCCAAATATATGTGTGTATATATATACATATATATATATGTGTGTGTGTAGTAAATGCAGGTCTAGGTTTGGGTACTTGGGGGGACACCACTGTGAACTACCTGTGCTTTTCTCCCGACGTGGTTGGGCCAGTCGAAACTGGCGGACCTGCATCCGCGCGCGTATCCGACCCCCCCCCGGGCGCTCGCTACGGCTGCGTTGAGATCCCGCAGGCCTGCCCCGTTCACGCCGGCTCGGGTCGCCCCCCGGCCTGGCCCCTGAACCTGGGGCTGCTGTGACCGCGTCCCACGCGGCGAGTCGACGAAGCACCGAACCCGCCGCTGTTGCCGGCGCGCGCTCGTCAGTTTCGGTTCCGGTCTCGTGACGCTCGGCTCAGCTCGCCTCAGACGCGCGCAGGCGACCGATCGCGGCGGCTGACGACTGGAAAGTTCACAACGTGCGAGCGAAGTGGAGTCTGACCCGACCACAGAAAACTAGTCTGCGACCGTTTTGATGATCAGTTCATCATTGAAGTCGTTTTTCAAGCCGGATGAAAGCCGGGATTTTGACGGTTAAAGGCTCCAAAATATGAGGATGTTCTGGTTTTTCTTGGTCTTGCGTTTGAGTGGTTTTGACAGACGTCGTCGGGCCTTGGCCGGCTCGAGGAATTTGGGGCCATGAGTTTTAAGCATGTTTTTTTTTTTTTTCTAACCAGGCTCTAATCTCAGTCTTTCTGTATGTGTAACCGATTGCTTTGAGTTGCCCAAACACAAACCACAGAAGCTGTAATAGTGCTGTAGTTGCAAGGGTGCAGGTGTTGTCGGCAGTAAAGATTTTACAAACGTGTTAAATGTAACTTCCTGTTGTTTATCGAGGCCAAAAAATTTACTTCTGCAGTTGCTTAGAAAGCTTTTTTTTTTTTTTAGTAGTCAGGGTTGCAGTGAATGGGTCTTTTTTTGTTTGTTTTCATCATCCCGACCTGTCACTTTTCAGTAACCTGCTCGTGATACCTTTACCTCTCGGACATGACCTCGTACGTTTTACCTGCAACGTCTGCTCTCACCTTGGCCCAGAAAAAGTTAGGGGGCAGGAAACGTTCCCCTTTCCGGACAAAAATCCGTCCCCCCTCTGCTATTGAGTTTTGTGTTTTAGTTTTTTCGCCCGCTGACGGCGTGACGCCGATATTTTCTGCTGTCCGTAACCTGTTTAAATGTTTTCTGATTTTAAAAAAAGTTCCCCCTTTATTCGAAAAAAGGGGAAGGTTTGAAGACAAAGCACAAAATGTACAAAATAAAAGTGATTGTTAATTTAACATTGCTGCACATGTGCCAGAGTAAGCCATTAAGCTGTATCTGCAGAAATGTGTCACATTTTCCCCCCTTCAAAGAATATCAAATGAATAAAATCCCACATTCAGTTTGTTGCACGA
Organism: Xiphias gladius; assembly: GCF_016859285.1. NCBI lineage: Eukaryota > Metazoa > Chordata > Actinopteri > Istiophoriformes > Xiphiidae > Xiphias > Xiphias gladius. Next base: position 27,186,647 of record NC_053421.1, on the reverse strand, counting down.
AGCCGTAGCTCAAGAATTTGAGCAGGACGTCCTGTCTTCTCATGTGGTTCACGTCTCCCTTTGTGTTCGCAGGCGTGATGTTGGGGAGCCTGCTGCTCGCCTCCCTGTGTGTCGGGGCGGCAGCCATGTTTGACAGCAGGCTGGACGTCCACTGGGAGCTGTGGAAGAAGACACACGGGAAGAATTACCAAAATGAGGTATCTCTTTCGGTTTTTATTTGTTTGTCGCTCAAAGTGCGCCACGAGAGACTTCTCCCTGTTGAAACAGGTGACAGGTAACAAAAAAACTAAATGAATCGGTGTGCAGATCAGTGTGTTTGCAGGCGCAAAATCCACGATTTAGCATCGGCTCGCACACTGTTTGACCCCATCCGCTCTTTCCGCATTGAGGTGGAGGACGTGCGCCGCAGGGAATTGTGGGAGAAGAACCTGATGCTCATTACCATTCACAACCTGGAGGCCTCGATTGGGCTTCACACCTACGAACTGAGCATGAACTACATGGGAGACCTGGTGAGGCACTCGCTCGCTCTGCTGTTTTGTACATAATAAATAATTAAGCTTTGTGATTTTTATTCCTTTATGATGATCACCATTATTCATTAATGACTGCCCTGAAGGTCAGCAGGGTACAGACTAGATACAGTATGATTAGTCTGAGCTTTGAAGCTCAACGGCTAATCTTTTTAGGTATATTTTTACATTTGCTGGATTTCTGACAAACGTGCAGGCAGCTGGACCCCCCCCCGCCCTCGAAAAGGCTCCGTGTTAGCTAGGCGACAACCTCGGTAGGCTCGTGATAACCAAGTAAGATGCAAACTTGTCTGATGATATGTTACGTCACAGTACAAAATCAGCTTAAAGGATGTGGCCCTTAAAGCACAGGACCATGTAAGTATTAATTAGAGCACCAAATGTGTTTTAATCCGCATCTTAAAATAGTCCCTGGCTAGTTCCCAGCTGTTTTAGGAAATTACTGAGCCTTTTTTATCGACAAAATTAGGTTTAAACCACTCTAATTCGATATTTTTACAATCACAATGTATCGAATGACAGTGTGTAATGTGAGAGGCCTCGCTTGTAGTGACGAACCCACAGAGGATTACCCCCTGAATCTGTAGCTCCTGTCAGCTTTTCAGGGCCCTCTACTGAGTTTGACCTCATTGGTCAGCTGTCCAGCCTGCAGCTTCTCTTTTTTATCTCCGCTCTCGCCGCTCTCGTGGTGCAGCATGCATCTGTTCAAGCTGTTCATCTCTCAGAGAAAAAAAGCCCCTAAAAAATATATATATATAAAAATAGCTTGTGAACATAGCGGAGCATTTAGCGGCTAAAGAGCCAGATATTTCCCTCAGGAGCTGGTGGAGACCAAAAACGGAGCTAAAAGGGAGAAAATATGGAACTTCAGCAGGTGGCCAGAGACACGACTCCCAGTGATTTATGTTGCTTTGTAACTGCTAGATGTGTAAAGAAGCAACTCTTTGCAACCGCAAGTTTTCAATATCAACTGAAAGGGAGACGAAATGACAATGTTGCAATCTCAACTTCCTTCTGCTAGTATAGTGTAAATAAAAAAATAATTTTTCAATAGCAAAAAACAAAAACAAAAACACATTCATTTATTCACTTATTTACAATTCAATTCCATTTTATTTATATAACACCAGCTCATAATATACATTATCTCGAGGCACTTTACAGAGTGAGGTCGAGACCTCACAATATTATAGAGAGAAACCCAACAGTTGCCACCATGGGCAAGTACTTGGAGACAGCGGAGAGGAAAAACTCCCTTTTAACAGGGCAAAACCTCCACCAGAGCCGGACTCGGGGTGGGTGCCCGTCTGCCCAGACCGGTTGGGTTGAGAGAAGCGAGAGAGACCAGGAACAGCTGTATATACTGTTCCTGACGGGTTGTTATAATAGTAATAACAATAATAAAAATAATAATGACGATGATGAGGGTTGAGTAGTAGTGGCAGATCGGGATCCTGCAGCTCCGGGGTCACAAACTGCTGGAGAGAGAAGACACAAGGTTAATGACATGCAGTAGTGTGATATAAATGCATGAGGAGAGAGAGAGAGAGAGAGAGAGAGAGAAGTGGAAGGAGAGAGAGGAGGGGCTCAGTGTGTGATATCCATTTGATATCCAGTTCCAAAATGCAGTAATTGATTCCATTTGAGAAGCTGGGAATCTGAAATGTTGGGCACGTAGTTAACTAGATAACTATGTGCCACATTGTGTCAGCCCTAGTCACATACAACGCTTGAGATATAATGACACGATAAATTACAGTGAGTTGGCTTCGAGCTCACGCAGAATGTAAATGAGTCAAATGTGCCGCTGAGCGCTGGGCGTTATCTTTCTACCCTCTGACTCCTCTGCTGGCTCAACTTCGCTCGGCCTGAGAAACTGTTTTTCTCGGCTCCGGCCTTTTGAGACTTCGCCGGGGTGACGAGATGATTTCTGCTCCCAGCTCGACCACAGATGAAGCTCGCCGGGATGCCTTCTCCACACGCGCGGTCAGAGTTTTGATTCCTGAACACCAGAGGGGGAGTGAACCGAGCTCTCACACCCCGGCGGACCCGGCGCGGGGGGAGGAGAGCCGATAATGTGAAGCGAGGCACAGAAGTCCAACATGTTTACCAGGTCGACCTCGTTGGCTTCGCTCTGTGCACGGAGAGGGATTTTATCTGGGGCATAAAATGTGTCCTCATAAAAGTTCGATATTGCAGTTATTAATTCACACATGATCCCATGCAACAGCAACAATAAGGAAGCGGCCGTCACCGTTCTCTGTTTTTCAGTTGCTCTTTCTCCTCAGATTTCAATGAACATTTTTTGCCAGTTGTTCCTTCTACATTAAAAAAGTTCCTGTTGTCCCGCGTCAGTGGGGTTTTTCATACAAGCTGCATTATGTGACGTTGTTGTTGTTGTTGTTGTTGTTTTTGGCCACTTGGAGGCACCTCATAGGGCTCTTGGTTGAGTTGGGTGACGATTCCCTGTCGGTCCCTCACTGCGAGCAGCGCCTTTCGCATTCCACGCGGTCCGCCGACCCGTCATTGACGCAGAAATATTAAGTAGTGCAGACTTACCCGGAAAAATGTGACACCGCCACGTGTAGGATGAGCGCATGCAATTCAAAGCAGGCGATAGATACAGTCGGTTAGCGTTTGTTGAAGGCAAAAGATCGAACTTTAAGGCTGTTGAATTACTGAAAGAAAAAAGAAACAGTAAAGGGAGCGAGTAAAGATTTATTAGTCTACTTTAGTGCTTTTCAGAACACAAGTTCTTCACAATAAAAGCATTTAACACAGGAGCAACAAAAGAGACATGTCAAGACACAAGCAGCAAAATGCTCCTCACACATCCATGACACTGGATGATGGATTTCAGTCTTCAGTGTTTACAAGACTTCCGTCCTGCTAGGACGTTCACCCTGCTAGGTGAACCAGTGCCACCTATTTCATTGTTTGTTGTCTACGTCCCCATAGACGGCGGAGGAGATCCGGCGGTCCTTCGCCACACTCAGTCCTCCCACTGACATCCAGAGGGCGTCGTCCCCCTTGGCGGGGGCAGCAGGCGCTCCCGTACCGGACACCGTGGACTGGAGGGACAAGGGCTGCGTCACCAGCGTCAAAATGCAGGTAAAAAAAACCGCACTGTGAGGTTCTTTAGCCGTCGCGATGACTCGTTTCACTCAGCACGGCTGCAGCAGGAATCCGTGGCCTCTGATGGCGCAAGCGGAGCCATTTCACTGTGACGTAAACCAAACTGCCAACAGCACGCCGGTCGAACTTGCCACATCCTTCCTGTTCCTTATTCGTCGCATTGCTTGCCGTTCACACAGGAGGCCGTCACCGCAGCCACCAGTTCTCCGCCTGTTCTTCCAACACATCCACTTCATTTTCGGGGCCCGACACACATTTTAACGCCAGAAAGTTCAGCCCGTCGCCAAACAGCTGCTAGTTTCAGTCGCTATCAATTGGATACCAGAGCTTTGAAGATGAGCTCATCACTTTTTCCACGCCCACTTCATCAAAAACATCTATATATCGTTCCTGGATTTGAAAAGTCACTCATGGAAACGGGAGTTGCGAATGTGCACGTTTAGTTTTTGTGCAATTTTTGGCCCCAAATCCCCACTGAGATGTATTAGTCTTAAAACCTATAAATACATTTATACAACATAGTTATTATCATTTCTTATTACTACACATGCACACGTTGTTATGTATTTTTAATAGGTACATTAAATGTCCATTTTTATCTTTTTACCCTGCTGCACATATCGTATGTCCTTTAGCTTAACACTTGTGATGCACTCAGGCTTTGATGCACCCACTTTTAGATGTTTGATTGATTGTTTGATTGATTGATTGATTGATTTAGTCAGTTTTCACGGCCTGGTCCTGAAGAAATTATATTGAATTTTAACAGTATTTGTTTTATATTGTTTTATCCTTTAACAAACTGTTTTTTGTAACAAAACTTCTACAAATATATATTATATATATAAAATTGCAGCATAAAACTGTCTTTTTTTACCTTAATTACTTTTTTTTACAAAACTTCACTCCTAAAGTCGAAGAGATGGGAATGAGCTGAAGATAAGATCATTAATAGACGACCGTTTTCTTGAGTTAGTAGTTGAAACTGACCAACAGGACCTCGTGTGTTCTGTAAAATGTCTTCAAAAAGTTGAGCAAAACAAGTTTATCACTTTATTATCTCGTCGCGAAAAGTCAAAAATAAGAAAAGTGTCGTACTTTAAAACATTTTCTTGTTTCAAAATATTCAAACAAGTTGATTTACAAAGCGAAGTAATGAGAGTCTGGTTTTAAGACCTAAGCTGTTACCAGCTCGTGTTGGGCAGATGAGTATAATAGTAATAATAGTATTTTTCTGGCATTCCTTCTGCTCCGTGCAACGCGTTAAATATAATTTCCCATAGAGTCTGTGGGGTTCTCCGGCCCCTCAAACTCTGCCGGGCCACCCGACGGCTCCATATTTACAAGCTCATATTGTGCTGCCAAACGAGGAAATGTGTGTGAAAGGGTGCACATAAACATTCAGACATTTCCTGGTGATCTAACGCTGCAGCTGCAGGAACGCTGTTGGTTTAACGTAGCTCCCATGAACAATCAGCGCGCTAAACTGTTGTGTTGTATTGTTACATGAAATTTGTTGTCTAATAGTGTAGAAAGGTGCATAATCTAACTGTAAAGCTAGTAAAGTGGACATTTAGAGGGGAAAACTGGGAATGTGTTGCGCATTTGACTTTTAACACCACTCGTTTGATTCCAGGGTGCCTGCGGCTCCTGCTGGGCCTTCAGCGCCGCAGGGGCCCTGGAGGGCCAGCTCGCCAAGACGACGGGGAAGCTGGTGGACCTCAGCCCCCAGAACCTGGTGGACTGTTCCAGCAAGTACGGCAACATGGGCTGCAACGGAGGCTACATACACAAAGCCTTCCAGTACGTCATCGACAACCAGGGCATCGACTCTGATGCTTCCTACCCCTACACGGGACACGTGAGTGCAGGGTTCAGTTGGAGGTGCATCAGAGCAACTGGAGAAACCCATTAAGCCTGGGCTCTAAAGGGTCTGTGCAGGACAAGTGGGAGACCGTTTGGGGAACCGATTTGATCACTTAGTGCCTGTAGCTGGGCAAAAAATGTGGACGTAATCAAAAACAAATAACAGCAGGTCAGTCCTAAGACACGTATATTCGTGCTTCTGCAAAGTGCAAACCCACGTATTTCGTGTCGTGTCACCGGACGTTTCTCTCAGCCACGATGTTTACGACCCCTCCGGCGGTTTGGCTTTCAAATCCCAACGTCGTCCCGCCAAGCCAGAAATTACAAACGCGCAGTCATCGCAACAGTTCAGGTCGTTTCTTTGACAAAAAAGAAAAAAAACAACAACATTTAAGCGGACTGGGGATGACAGCGAGCCATCATCCCCAGGTGTGCCGCTGACCTGCAGTGACCTGCGGGTGTTCCCAGGTGTTTGAGCGCACTGACGGAGCGGCGTGGCCGCGATGCCAGGAAGAGCCAAAATTAGATCAAAATGTTTGGTCGTATGAAACAAAGGGAAAACCCCAACTGACCGGACGAGGTCAGATACTCAGAATCTACTTTTTAAAAACGGCTGTAAAAGCTTTTTATTTAGGTGGCGACTGAAGTGTTGAGTGTTCCACTGTACACACTGTCTTTGAAGGCGTGCGTGGAATGTTCACAACTTGAGTTTAAGCTTGTAATGTGTTAGAGCCACGGCCGTCTGTGGAAGCACACTGGGGTTATTCAGTGGCCGTTCTGGAGCTTTTGGATCGTATCAAAATATCTTCATCGGCAGGTGGAGTTTGCGCAGTTGTTACAGTCCAGCATTCGTTGGGTCAAATTCCATTTTTTTTCCCTCTGAGCGAGCTATTAAGAGTTTGTTTTATTTTTATTTCTGTTTGCACGTTCCATTTTAGATTAAATCAGTTTTTCTTTTGTTTGTTTTTTTGTTTGGTTCTCCGGTGTTTTCAGGTCTGCATATCGTCTGTATTTGGACTCTAGTCCGACCATGTGGCCGAGTTTAGCTTATCAGAGACTGGTATCGACTTATACGCCGGCAAATAGGGTTCATGACCCATAAGTTGTATGTTCCGTGATTGTAATGGATGAGTCAGTGCTTTCCCTACAGACGAGGCGTTAATCGAACACAGAGTACTGATTTTTTTTGGCGCTTTTGCAGAGCCCTTATCCCAGTTTACAAGAAATGAAGACGTGATGTTCTCTTTAAGTGTGAACATGTAGGAATCCAGTGCAGAAACTCAGGTTTACAGTCAACAAATTCCTGTATGAGGCAACAATGTGGGTGTGCGAGCAGCAACAAGACGTTAGGGCCGACCCCTTCAGGCTGTAGACAACAACGCTCTTCTCACTCGTCTGTGCTCGGCCGTTAATGTCTCTTTGGAGCAGCGGCAAATTAATCGGAGCGGACGACGTGTTTGTCCTCCAGGCTTCATCTGGTTCGCGGTGGTTCGTGTTCGTGCGGAGGTGGAGGGCAGCTCTGAGCGGATCCGACGGAGCGCTCCACCAGCCTCGCGGAGGTGCCGTGGCTCCAATTCAACCGGAAAGTAAATGGAAAATCTCTCTCTGTGATGTGAGGCATTCACTTAATGAGCACGGCGACCGCGGCCCGCGTCCGGAAATTCACTCCCTCGCTCACCTGCCAAAGGACCGGAAAAAATCTCAAAATCGGATTCTGAGAAAAAAAAAAGACCAAAAGAATACGTTTTTTTCATGCATGGAGTCGCCGTAACCAGAGGTCTAGAGAGGAGTTTTGGAATAAAAGATGCTGTTTCATTTTAAAATGCACTCCCTCAGTCATATTCTCACACCTGCTGCGTCCTCCCCTCTGGGAGCGGTGTTAACTCTCACACACACACAACACAGCGCGGGAAAAACTGCAGAGCTTCCTGAATAGGCATTCTCACCAGCTGCTTTCTGCAACGGCACCGGGTAACATTGGTGACTCGGATCCTGTGTTTAAACCATCAGCGTTAACCCCACCTCTGTCCTCCGGCCACAGGAGCAGCAGTGCCGCTACAACCCCGCGTACCGTGCCGCCAACTGCTCCCGGTACACCTTCCTGCCTGAAGGCGACGAGGGGGCCCTGAAACAGGCGCTGGCCGACGTCGGACCCATCGCGGTGGCGATTGACGCCACGCGGCCCAGGTTTACCTTCTACAGGAGCGGTGAGTGACGCATCGTCCGCTCGTCGGCTTGGAACAAGCGATTTCCGAGCGATTTCCTGGCTGAATCTACAGCCCAATAAATATAATCATACAGCTACATGCGTGACCTGTTTCAAAGCGTGAATCAAAAGCAGAAATCAGGCGAACGAGTTTGTATAAAATTGTTAAAAATACGCACAAAATACCTCGTTTAAATGCGTCTAAAATTTGCCCCCGTCTTTCCAGGAGTGTACGATGACCCGACCTGCACCCAGAATGTGAACCACGCGGTGCTCGCTGTGGGCTACGGCACACTGAACGGGCAAGACTACTGGCTGGTAAAGAACAGGTGAGACCTTTTCACTGCCCCCCCCGGTCTCCCCCTAAAATCCCCATGCGGTCCATACATCTACAGCTGCCACGTGTTCCTCCCCCGTCTTGTTCCCGCTCTGTTGGCTCTGCACCGGAGGACGGACGGGAAGTGAAACGGGGAAGTCGGGGCTCTGCAGGAAAGCGGCGTCCACGTGGTACATTCCGGGGTTATTCCGCTGACATGACTACAGAGGTTAAAGTGAAATTTCACAAAACGCCTGCCTCCCAGCAAAGATCAACTCAGACCTCGAGCGTTGTCGCAAAATTGTGGGTGCGTGTGTGTAGCAGAGAAGAGGTAGTTTCATTTCTCATTTATTGCAGGAAACACAATTTCCCAACCTTCTACTGGTGAACTGATCGGGGCCGTTTTAGCTTGTTTCACTCGTCCATCCATCGGTTGGTCCGTTTTCTCCTTGGTGTTTGGTGCAGATGTGCTGATGCCAGTGGTGGACAGTAACTAATGACGTCAACTCACGTACAGGATTTTAAGTACTTACTCTTTACTCCACGACATTTATTTTGCCGCTGTGGTTAGTGGTTACCTTTCAGATTAAGACTGTGCCCCAAAACACCTTTGATAACTTTATAAGATACAACATACTGTTAAAGAATTGAACCTTTTTTTGGCTGACCATTTAAAAAACAACAAAAAAACCCAACAAGTGTCTGGTTGGGGTCCCTTGTCATATTTCAGGTGTCTGAGAGTCTTTTTCCCTCTAAACTTCTCATATGGTTTCATTTAAATAACTGTCTGAGCAGGAAAAATGATGCATTAGTTCACTTAAAAAAAAAAAAAAAAAATCAAGGATTTGAAAAAACAGATTTGTGTAGTAGAACTTAGTTTCTCCATCTTTCCTCCCCCCATTAGCCATCTCACAACCCGACACCCAGGTGTAGAAAGTGGTTCAAACGAGCTCCACCGCGACCGGCGTCAACATTAAAATGCTGCTCGCACACATCGGCGTTAGCAAGTTAATGATGTCACATGATAAAATAATAAACGGGGATAGGAGTGTCAGTCACGGGGCCGTTTTTCTGCAGACAAGCACTTTACTTTGGAAACTTTCAGCACATTCTGTTGATAGAACCTTTACACTTTTATTCAGGTGGGATTTTAAATGTGTGACTTGGGAGAATTTTTACATTGTCGTATCGGTGCTTTTACTTGAGTAAAAAGATTCGAGTTCTTCCTCCACCACTGGTTAAGATGGAGGACGGGTCCTTTGACTTGCAAGTTGAATAGACGGCAGCAGAACATGCCTGAATCCTCCACGTCTTCCCCGTATATCACTGACGCTGTTGCTCCGTGCTTCATATGTAAGGCCCATCTTCTTTTTTTTTTTTTAAACAGCACTGGGTTAGAGGTTTAAGTTCACACACATTAAAAAAAAAAAAAAGTTTCTCTTTTAATATTTGCCAGGTGCCACTATTTATCAAGGTCCCTTTCTAAATTACCGTGAGGGAATCTTCCTCAGCCCCTTTAATCCGCCTAACGACCGACGACACGCAGCTGTGAGGTGGTGGGTGTGGTCAGCCATATAAATACAGGCAGGTGGAGAAGACCTGAGGCCTTGACATCTGGGCCTTTTTAGTCCCACTGAGCTAATCCAAAAATGTCCAAAGCGTTTTGGATTAGTTTGCTAGTCTACCATTTTTTTTTTTTCTTTCCCTTCTTTTGAGACCAATTCTTAATTAAAAAAATGCATAATATTCGAGACGAACTCAGATCTCTCATTTTTCTAACAGTATTCAGCCCTGTCCGTATTAACACGTGTGACGGCAACTGACTAGAGTAAGAAGTGGGCCAAATTTGTGCCAGTGTTTATCTATACATTCAATAACGACGAAAAATGAAGACGAGCTAATGGAGACCAGGTTTAGTTTTTGGTCAAGCACACACTCATCCACCGCACAGTGATTTTTCGCTGCACAGGCTTCCATCGCCCACACCCGTCCCTTCAAATGGAAACAGGGAAAGGCAAAGCGTCTCTGCTAGTTCCCGTTATTTTATGAATTGTCTGTCATTTTAATTAATGTAGTTACTCCAGTTTAATCACCTTCAAGTTGTTTATTGTCACTGCAAACAGCGTATGCCAATCCTACATCAGCACCAAGCGTGTGGATGACTTTTTCTGTCTATATTTTCATCACACAACAGGGACATTTACTGATCATTGAATTCCCCGGGGAACCTTGTTACGTGCCTTTTTTTTTTTTTTTTTTTTTTTTTAATCGCGCCGTTCTTTTCTGCTGTCTGTGTCCAGCTGGGGAACCGCTTTCGGGGAAAACGGCTACATCCGGATGACCCGCAACAAGAACAACCAGTGTGGCATCGCTCTGTTCGGCTGCTACCCCACCATCTAGCTGCACGGAGAATTGAACTGAGTCTGCAGCAAAATTAAACGCAGTTCTTTCTTTTATTTTTACAGAATAATTACATATTAATATTTTATGATGAGGACCACAAATGTCAAGTCTTTAATACTAATGTTTAACACCAGCACTTTTTGGTGTTTTTTTTGTAAACTGAGGAGGCATTAAGTTTTTCTCTACCACTGAACTTCTTTGTCTTGTAAGACCATTTTGTTGTTTGTGTCCTACTGTACGTGTGTGTGTGTGTGTGTGTGCGTTTGAATATGTAATAAATAAACAGAATTACCCCTTACTGAGGCTCGGTCCCAGTGACACGTGCCAGGTTTGGATCGATAGCATACCGATCAGGCCAAAGTCGGCCTTTCAGCAAATATCAGATCTACAGGATACCATGAAGACCTGAATTTTACACCACCAGCTTCAGGTTTGTATGTTACACCTGCCACGAAAAGTGCCTGAGAGGACTCCATTGCCTCTTTGGGAAATTGGTTTGTTGGCCAATTTTAGCTTTTACATGTTACAACAGAGGGAACGCCAAAATCAATACCTGTGTCTCTGGTAAATGTCTCGTCTTGTGCTGTGCACATGTTGATGTGATAGCATAGCATATACTAGCTGCCTACAGGCAAGTAACACTATCTGCATAAGAAGAGGAGCCTTTTGGTATGTTTTTTTTTTTTTTTTCTGCTCACCAGCCCGTCAAAACACTGACCTACTTTACCAAAAAGTCGATAGGGTCCTTTAAAGGGACTGTCAAACATTATGGAAAATGTGCGTATTCACTTTTTTGCAGAGAGAGAAGGAGATAGATAACACTCTCACATCTGTTCATTAAATATTATTATTACTACAGCTAGCAGCTAGTTAGCTTAGCATAAAGACAGTGGCAAACTGAATGCTCTGTCCGAAGGTAACAAAATCCACCTACTCCTCCGTTGACGTGTCATATCTCATTTCTTTAACCAACACAAAAACTGAAATATGAAAATGACAAGCGGTGGTTTTCAAACTGATTATGGACCGGACTATTTCTCAGCCAGGCGGAATGAACTTTTTTTTTTTTTTTTTACCTTTCGCACAGAGCCAGGTTAGTTGTTTCGAGTCGTCATGCTAAGCTAAGCTAACCGGCTGCTGGCTGTATCTTCATATTTAGCATACAGACTTCCTCGGCAAGAAAGTGAACTAGCATGTTTTCCAAAATGTTGAACTACTGCTGTAAAACCCGCTAACCAAAGAAAGTCAGTGATATGGGTTTTGATCCAAAGATTTACCGTCTAAAATTTTAAAGGCCTCTTTAGTGTGGAAAGAATAAAAGTGGTGAAACTACTATTTTAATCTCTTTAAAGCTGCCACTTCTACCACTGGTTCGTCTTCAGAAACCCATGTTGTGTGGACAAGTACTGATTAAACCCACAAAACTTAAATATATATTGTAGTGGACATGCAAAACCTTCCAAAGACACCAAATGTTTGAGGGTGAGTTTGGGGGAAATTAGTGTAAAATTACAAACACATCTACAATGCTTGTGTTTGATGTTTAGAAAATAAAACCAGAGTCATATTGCTGAAAGAAGCAGATACTGAATATAAATATATATATATATATATATATATATATATATATACTGCATATTTGACATGCAAAAAAAGTAAGTAAGCTACTTAAGGCCAACTTTAAGGGGAACACCAGGGTTCATAAGGGTGATTTCTTGTACTTTTCTTGGATGAATTTTAAATCCAATTTAAGAGCAGTTTAAGACTGCAAAGTACTGGATTACTGCATTTTCCAAAAATACTGGCCTTTAAAAACCCAGAGAGCTTTCCTCGCTAACATCTCCAACAAGGCCAGAATAAAGTCAGCAGAGTGCGGTGTTGGGTTACAAATGAGTCATTTTTATTTTTTTTAGTGCAACATCACAACAAACAATTTTCACATGAGGTATTCAAAGGGATTTTCTTTAGTTGTTGATACAAAATGTCCCACCATGATTGACGTTTAAAGTGTTGTGTATCTTTTTTTTAAAGCCTTTGGTTGGTTAGCCACATTCATTAGTAAGTCTAACACATGGACAAGAATGGCACGATAAAGCATGGTGGGTCGAGTCCGAGCTGAGGAAACTTAGACTCAAATATAATATTTCCCTCAGCTCTTCCCCGTTTAAAGCTTTTTGTATGGATTTCATTAATTCCTACTTACAACAGTGGGATCGGACAGTATTTCAACTACACTAAACATTTTGGAAAAAAACGGGTGGGAGGGGTGGCTTACAAATGTGGAAAAATAGCTTCTGTCTCCTTTGACCTTTTTTTTTATCTTGGGATGAGCGCTTGATTCTTGGGCTTTTTCAGTTACAGCAAGTCACATGATTCTAGTTTTCGGAAAACAAGGAATAGGCAACGTTGATTACAGCAAGATCCTCCTTGCTTGGATTGTCACCTCCTTCTTTTTTGGTCTTGAGAATGATTTTTATTTATATACAGAGCATGGATCAATGGGACAGTCTAGCATACTGGACTTAAGCTTTGGCTGGACTAGGGCCTCGTGCGGCTCCTGTTACGGATTGATTCCAGCACATTTGGTTTGGAGTAAAAGGCATGAAGAAGAGACGGATGGACAGACAAGATAGATAGACAGACAGACACCCTGACAGGATGGATTCTTTGGTTAAGGAATATCTTTGCCACACAACATCTCACACAGTTGAGGTAGATGGGTAAAGTCTTCATGTACACACAGGGGAGAGGGCAAGGACAGACGGGACACTGGGGTTTACAGAGTCAAAAGACTTCCATCTGAAGACGCTGCCTCATGTCAGTTTCTCAGTTCCAGCTCGACATAATACTGTTTTTATGCAACATAAATAATCAGCACGCGGAACCCCACTGGGGCTTTTTTGAATCCTCTGAGTGCTACAGTAGCTCTGATAGGGAACTGCTAAAACTACCCATGATACATAATGATTCAGCAGTTACCCATCAATCTTTGGTTGTTGTTTTTTTTGGTTTAATCATTATCAAAAAATTTGATTTTTAAAATGTTTTTTTTTTATTCTGAAAGTATATATTAGCTTTCAGTTCTGCTAGTTCAATATTTACGCTCCCCTCAGAATTGCTCTGCAACAGCTTCGCCTGCCAGCCTTGTTTCAGGTTCAAGTTTCTAGAAACAGCCACTAGGGGGTGCCACAGGCTAAAATGGCAACGCGGATCACCTGCAGCAGCCAAATTGATTCACTCCTCCCTCCCTCCCTCCCGCATCCCCTCTGTACAGAGAGGGGAGAGCTTCCCTGCGTGACACAGAGTAGAAGGTGGCTCAATAGAAAAAGCTCTCGCCCCATTTTAAGCTCCCAGTAAGAGAGACAAAGAGAAACCTGAAAGGTGTCACCTCAGCTTTGATACAATGACAGTAGTGAGCAGGGGTCGGCAGAGGAGCCTCCAAGCTCTTCTATTTTTCATTTTTCGCCTCTGTACAGACTCAACTGCACACCCCCACCACTGCCCCCCTTCGCTCTCAGCATGCTTACAATTGTTGCTCATTAAAGTTTAATTCCGCTCCATGCCCCACTACTCCAACACCTCCTGTTCCTCAAACAACGCCCCCCCACCACCACCTCTCCGCACACACTACTACCACTATCCTCATTCTGGATGATTCAGCCTCCTCTCTGATCTCCCCCCGCCCCCTTTGAATGCCCCCTAAAGCCCACAGGTCTGGCCAAGAGCGGACCCCAGACCAGATACCCAGAGAGGAGACGGGATGAAAAAAGCCTTCCCTTTGAAGTCCGCAAAAAAGTCGATGGCCTCTTTCATGACCGCCCGTCTTTCAAGTGCACGCTGTGAAGGGGGCCCTGGCAATCCACCCCTTCCAACGTTAAAGACAGACAGAGAAAGAGAGAGGGGGAGAGACAGAGAGAGAGAGAGAGAGAGAGAGAGGGGTTTGGAAAACGACCAAGCTAGCCTCGCCACTCTTTGGCAGCATTTACACAGGGGTCAGAGAATCAGGTTTTGGGTGATTTCTCCTTACGTAGGCATTCACCAGGCAAAATGCTGGAAAATCCCTTATGCCTATGCAAGTTGCAGGGGGGGGACCCTAAGAACCTCAGAGGACCTGGAACAAACTCAAAGAACCCCATATGATCAGGAATGAACCCAAGACGGCCATGGACAAACCCTATGAACCTCAAAAGTCTTGCAACAAAATCAGGGATTCCTGCAAGATGAGGAACAAACCCTAAGACCCTTACAAGTCTAGGGACAAACCCTACAACCCTACTAAATTACAGTTTTCCAGAAGATGATGAACAAACCAGAAGAACTTCAGAAGCCTGGAAACCCTTCAGACATTCAGAACCCCAGCAACATTAACCCAAGATCCCCAGATGTTGAGGAGCATACATCAAGAAATCCAGGAATAAATCCTAACACCTTTTAGAACCCCAGGAACAGAAATAAAACCCAAAATCCAAGTAAGACAAGGAACATACCTTGGGAACCCCCCAAAACCACCCAAAATCCAGGAATGAACCCTCTTGGAACTGAGACAACTGGCAGAAGGGCTTGGTAGGTGGAGGACGGTGAGATCACACTGAGCTGGACATAGACAAGACCGTCTGCACTGCACTGGGGAGGGGGCCAGGTGAGGGAGATGGGAGGGGGTCACAACCATGCATTTCCCCAGGCAGACACACAGTACGCATGTTTGCATGTGACCCTGAAGGACTCGCACTCAATGGGGCCTTCTGATGGCACTTTAAGTGGCTCCCCAGACACGTTACACAGTCCGCCAGATGGCATTGGTCTGAACACAACTTTACAAGCAACCTGTGAACCTATGGGATGCCACATCATCATTGTTATTATTATTGTTGTTATTATTCATAGTGTTATTAATTATAAATATTATCACAACATTCAAACAAGCTTTGGCCTTGGCGTTAAGAGCTGACCGCAGAGACATTTGCAAGAGTAAAGAAATCCCCATTATTCTACAAAAAAAACAAAAACAAAGGCCAGGCCTTAAAGATAGAGAGAGATACGTAACATCACTGGGTGGGTCGGGCTTGATCGGGGATGGGATCAGGTACAGGGTTTAGGGATTCAGGCCGTACATTCAGGGAGGCAATGTTAATCTTTGGTATTACGATGGGATTCTACAGCTAAAAGTGCCCATCAGAAAAAGTCTTGAGTTTCACACAGACATACAGAGCATTGTTAAATAAATACTTACAGTATATAGATAGCATAAATAAATAACCAAATAAATAGAAAGAGGAAAGAAAAAGGGTAAACAGTAAATACACAAATGCAGTAATAAATAGGTTGATCAGATCAGCAATTGCATTTGAAACGTTCTTGGTTTGATTTAACTATTGGCTATAAGGAGGCATGTTAAAGCCTTTCCTTTGTGGACCAAAAAATGACCTTGTACGTCAGCAGGGCTGAAACAAACTGCCCCGCACTTCCAACGTGTTTCTACAAATAGAGCGATGTGCTTGAAATCTGTACAAAAAGGGCTGAAAGAATCACATTCCTCCATTTTCTAGACATCTGTAAAAAAAAGATTTCATAATGGAGCAGAGGTGTGTACATTTGTTTGGAAATGAGTGGAAAAAATACTACAATGTCACTATACATTGTGTCAGGTGTACCTCTTCCCCATGGAGCCTTTGTGTTCAAAGGCTGTTTTTCATTTTTTTTTTTCATTTTTTTTTTTCTTTTTGGTTTGATTTTGAGTCAAAAAATGGCTGTGGAGCTTTCATTTGGAAGCTCAGTGAGAGTCTTAAAGCTAGACGTTTTCACCAACAAGTCTGTTTCTGCGCCCTACTTGTGTTTATTGATTCTGTCCTGGTGTACGGCGAGATGCACTGCGGTTCCCCCTTGAAAACTCTGATTCATTCAAGGCGGGACCAACTCCAGAAAGGACAGGAAAGGCTCCTGTTGACGGTAAATGATTGACAGCTGGGAGTCACGGACGCTACAGAACCCTCCTGATAACTCCAGGCTCCAAACTTGGAACAACGCCACACAGACCTGGGAACCATCACCATGGAAACACATGCTAAGAGAGGGAAATTAGGTTTCTTCAGAAAATAATGGTTAAGTTAAAAATATGCCGTTTCTTCCTCTTTCACCTTGATTTTTGAGGAAAAACAGGACCATAAGAACACTGGGATAGGATTAATGTCTTGATGACGGTGAACAGTTTTGATTAAGAAGTTACACAATGGAGCACTCCAGATGTGAGCCAACGGCACCTCTTGATTCTTCACGTTTGGAGAGATGACTATAGAATTGAAGGTACGCCAAAATATGCTTCCTCCTGATTTGTAATACCCTCATTATCTCTAATCTACATAATCAAAATAATGCAATGAGATGGTGTCTATGTAAGGGTGTGACTCTTCTACGAGTCAAATCATCTTGGCACCCTTGACTATACAAGCAGGACCTCGCATCCTGCGATCATATCACTCTGGGTATCGCCCCCTTCCATTTCAAGGGAGCGATCAACTTTGGTTTGGGAAAATGCTTCATCTTCATAATATCATCTATAATAGCTGGCTCCGTCGCTCCTTCTGATAACGAGGAGGACATTTATTACGGCTGATCTCTGCTTAGACCAGTCTATGTGCCCCCTTGCTCCCTCAGCGCCCTCCCCACCGCACCTCCTCGGCGGTCCGTCATCATGCCGTGCTGCAGGACACTGCGGAGGAGGAAACGCTGGAGCCCGAGGAACCCGTGGAGGAGGGACGGCCCTCATCCGCCCATTTGTTGAGGTTGCGTCGGCGGGCATTCATGAAGAAGTTGCTGACAGTGGAGAGCTCCAGGCCCAACTGCTGGGAGATGGTGACCTGCAGCTCTTTGGTGGGGCGATGGTTCTCCCTGAAGATGGCCATGAGTGTGCGCCGCTGCAGATCCGTGAACACCAGCCTGGTGCGCTTTGGGCCCTGATTGCGCTCCAGCTTGCTCTGCTCCTGCTCCTTCCGCTTGCAGGCTGCAGGCAGATGGATGAAAGATAAATTTAAAAAAAAAGGGAAGGGGAAACAGGTTAGCTAACAGACCGACTGGCTAACTAGGACAAATGGATTAAGCTGAGGGAAAGTGGATTTGTTGAAAGAAAACAGATTAGCTAAGCAACTTTGATTAGTTAAAAGAGATGAATCAGCAACTTGCTTCATTGTGCAGTAAAGGAATCAAGATGTTCAACCTATCACATCTTATTGCCAGTGAGCTGCTGTAAGGCTCCTCGGATTAAACAGAGAACTACATCCATGCCAAAGCTCTGAAGTTTTCCTTCATGGTTTTCATTATGCTCTTTATTCGCCTTTTGAAAAACAGCCTAAAGTCTTACATGGATCTGGCTTAAAGACAAAGTGCAAAATCTGGCGTTGTCATCCACTGACAATGGCTATGTCTTCAAAAAAACAACTGCATTCAAAGACACAAACAGATGTGCAGTAAACTTTTCATTTTGCCAATGAAAGGACCAATGAACCAAACAGTAATCATTTTCAGCCCAAATCTTGTACCCTCTTTTTTTTTTTTCTGCTGCAATGTAATTACTGCAATTCGTTAGTCATAAGAGGTGACAGTTAAGACTATCACAGCACTTATGGATACTGGTTTTTACTCCTCCGTAAATGTTTAACGTTTTAAGCTGCAATATTAACTTAGTGATTCGTGAGACATAATAACTAATCAAAAGTAGAAATTAGATTTTTTTTGAACACCCTGGAAATGCATTTAAAATAAAATGATCGCCACAGTCTGTTGTCTGTCTGCCTTAATATATTTCTGCATTTGTTTTTTATATCGTGGTCCACCGAGTTTAAAAACATTATTTATTTCATGTGTCATTATTTAATGCTGTATTTGCTCTGTGTCAAAAGTTGGTCCTACTCAAACTTTCTGAAGTGCTCGTAGAGGTAATGAAGTCTTCTGGTGATTTGTATTCTAATGTCAATCTTGCTTACAGCAACCACAAAATAAAAATTCAGGGTCTGGGTTAAACACCGCTATGACTGTGGCAGCCGGCCTAATTATATAATCAATATTTTTTCACGAAAAGTCTGAAATTAAAAAAAAAAATTGCCCTGCAAAATAAATAAAATAATAAAAAAGTCAGTTTTGCTCAGTGAGGTAGAAAAATAGCCTGATGTGTGTGGGTTGAGCTCAGATCCATTTTGAGAATCAGACAAGCGTTTTGAATTCAGGCTGCATGTTCCTCTGCATCTCCATCGCTGAACCTTTCACCTCGAACACGCTGTAATTCTGTATTTACAGGAAACACAACACCAACCTCTGCCTTTGTGTACCGAGCCAACTCCCCCCCCCCCCCCCCCCTTCTCTGTCCATCTCTTTCCACTTCCTCTCTTCCCTTTCCCTTAGTGGACACTTCAACATCATTAGTTCCTCATAAAAGTCATTTACATGTGGCGGCACTGAGTGAGTAATAATCACTTTAGGGGGAACTAATTTATTTTCTATTAAAGGCGGGTTACGTCAGGGGTGAGTGAAACGAGCAGAGTCGGCATTGCTGAGGGTGTTTAGAAGCCTTAAGTGGACTAAAACATATTTGGGAGAGTCATGCAATTACCTAAATGCACACTTTTAAGAGGTTTCAATCAGCACTGTGCGGTTGAGCGACTGTTTTGCTGATGGTATCAAATGCGTTTCAAAGTCTAAGCACTGAGCAAGCACACGCACGCTAACTCACAAATAAATACACACACACTGTAGGGAAGGACCAATGGTCTGGTGCGGAAAGTGGACTTTGATTAAACATTGGCCTGCGAACCGGACATCAAAAGTAGTTTTTCTTTTTCTTTTTTCGGTGTGTTCATTTGAATGTGTAATAATTATTTTACTAAGTACGGCGCTAAATTCAGACTTGTAATGTCCATGGTATTTATCATGCTGCTTCAGAAGCTCCTCCACCTTCAGAAGAACAAAAATGTGGGGGTAACACTGAATCATTGGACACTTTTAGCATAAAAAAGCAGCCGCAACAGCCTTCACTGTAAAAAGATCATCTGAACAAGCCCTTTTTACGTCTTATTTTCTCACAGTAAATTCAGAAATCTGCCGAAACAGTAACTGCTTCTATTTCATAACAACTTAATCCAAGGATTTTATAAAAAAGAAGTACCAACTACTGGGAAACACATCTGGACAATGCAGATCACGGTGCTAGAATCCAGAAAAATCTATTATGAAACATTCTTGGAACAAACTGCTTTCTAGTGCAAACTGGCTGATATGATGTTGCTGCACTGCCAGACTTCTTCACTTGTTTTAAGAAAACAAGGTTTATTGAACTCTGTTATTGAAGAAAATGGCTTGATCGGATGGAAATATCGGCTGGCAATAGCCTCGAAACCCCATATTTCAAACCCACACAGACACACAATCCAACTCACACATGCCACAGACATTCATTATACTAACCACAGATGTTGCCGTTTGCTCTCGAAACAGCCCCGACACGTTCAATTGATTGGCTTACATCTTCCTATTGAGAAACATCTCACACAGCGAGGTATGCTGCTGATGTTTACTGTATGACCAGCTCCTCACTCCTCCAACTCGCAGTGGCAAATTTTCTCTCATTAGCGGAGCGCTTGAGAAAGAATTGTGACCTTACTGCCGTCTTTCCCTCGCGAGTGCGATCACAACAGCAGCATCAGAGCCGGGTCCGGAGCAACGCGGGTACGAGGCTCCGCCGGGCTGTGATTGCTCTGACGTCCAGCTGAGTTTCTGAAACTTAAGCATCAACTGGACATGAATAAATCTGGCCGTGAATTCCCCGCATATGTTCTCCTCTGAAATCATTATCTGAAGGAAATGTTTTGACTCGGGGATGCATTCTTGTCAACTTGAGATTACAGGGGCCTGTTAGCTTTTAGGCATCCAGAGCTCGTTTGCATTTCTGAGAGTTATTGAACCACGTCTCATTAAAATCTGAACAGGCCGAGATGTCAGCGCCATGTCAATATCACTACAAGTGAAATAATTTTTTTCCCCCCAAATGCTACATTTTTCACCGGCTTTACACCATCCCAACCATCAATATTTCTGGGTTGGGGGTTGGGAAGTTGGCTGCAGCTATAGAAGGTGTATACAGTGGTGCACTCTCGGCTCATGTAGTAATGAAGGGTATGACATGATAGTGCTGGCTAGCTTGCTTGTAGCGTGGATTTATGGCTCGTTGGAGGAGTCTGGGTGTCCTGCAGATCTCCTCCTCCTCCTCCTCCTCCTCCTGTCCCGCCATCCCATCCTCGGCTCTCTCCCTTACTGACAATCATAACGCCGACCATTAAGTAAATGCTTCCTTATGCTGTAATCATGTGTAAAAGGCTCACAATTACCATGCTATAAATCCCCGGTGCTGGGGCTACTCCTGGAGACATAAATATTCCCCTATAGGCTTCTTATGATCGTGGGAACAGCCCCTAATCATGATGTATGCCCCTGTCTCGTGTTGCTGAAACGTGATCGAAAGCCCTTTCCCTACCCCCCGGCGTCTCAACCTACACCCCCCCAGCCAGACCCCCCCCTCCCCAACCTACACCCCCCCACACACACAACCCCCCTCCAGCCCCAGCCCACCCCCTGCTGATTTCTTGGGCCAGGGGCTGATAGAAATTATTGATTAAATCTGTGCAGCTCAGACTCCTCGACCCACAGAGGCTGGTTAACCCCTTCAGCGCCGGAGTGGGGGGAGCTGCAAGAGCCAGATAAAAAAAACAAACAAAAAAAACAACAACAAAAAACGAAAAAAAACAAAACAAAAACAACAACCCTGTTTGTTCGGTGTTGCGCGGCTAAGGCCACGTCGGCCTGTTTACAATTCCTGATATGTAAATGGAATCGGCTTTGACCTTTGAGCCTCGCTAACAGAATGTGAACTGTATGCAGCGAGAGGTGGACAAGGCTTTGTGGCTTTCATTACTGTGGGGGTGGTGCAGGCACTGGAGCCGACGCGTAAACCGCATTGACCTTTCTTATTCATTTAGACCTTTAGTCAAGGGCTTCGGCCATCATCTATAAAGTTATAGTCTCTGATCCCCCTCTCCTCGACTTTAAGTGTCGGAGCATGGCTGTATGGTCTTTATCCTGCCCTCTTCTCCAACTAAATCCTGATTGCCTCCTCCACTGCCTGAGGTTGGGCTGGAGATGCATCTCATATACAGCGCAGTAATCCATAGAGCGCGCGCGCGCACGCACACACACACACACACCAAAAACACAAGATACTGCGGATAAATCCAAGAGATCGCCCCCTCCATGTTTTGCAAAACGTCTCTGCAGAGAGACAATTATTTGAAAAGACAAAATGGCAGCAACTACATTCCGTAATTACTGTGTGTCCAGCCCGGCGGAGAGCTCTGCAGCCCTCCATACATAAGAGACATAGTTATGGAAATAACACAGTGCTGCTGGTTGACACTGAAGGGCCTCCTATGCATTTAAGCGAGTGTTGCAGTAAGGAGGATCATCTTAAAACTTGAGGCATGAAGCAGAGAGCACTTGAGCTATCTTCAGACTGGGGAGCACAGGGCACCGCGCATTCTAATTCCAGTCTCGATTCGCCGATGCGGCCGAGGT
This sequence comes from Xiphias gladius, assembly GCF_016859285.1. Classification (NCBI taxonomy): domain Eukaryota; kingdom Metazoa; phylum Chordata; class Actinopteri; order Istiophoriformes; family Xiphiidae; genus Xiphias; species Xiphias gladius. The sequence goes on along the minus strand of NC_053421.1, from coordinate 27,164,578 downwards.
GTGTGTGGGCAAGGCGTGCTGCTCTTTCCCATGGAAATCAATAGAGGCTTGTAATTAAACAAAAGGGGTTGGCCGGGGGGGAAAAAAAAAAAAAAAAAAACAACAACCCCCTTTGGAAAGTAGGTTATGTAGAAAAGTGCCGAGCTGTCCAAATTGTGGCTTTGCCAAGAAGTAAATATGCAATTTCAGAGCGTGCGGGAGCAGAGAGAGAGGAGCACTGTCAAACATTAGCACACTTCTCTGTGTAGGGACTTTAATTTTTTATGAGTCTGATTGATCGGCTGCTCGGACTTGGAGCACTGACTTGTTAAAAATAACGTTTGTATTTGTAAAGATGAAGAAACTAGGATGCTGCATATAAGGAGAGAATGATTGATGGTTAGAAATCTGCTTACAGGAACAAAGGCCCGTTTTGTCATGAGGAAAATTAGGTTTTCGTGGGACAGGAAGAGGCGTTTTGCATACAGAGTCTCAAAATCGCGGGATTAGATTCATCAAACGACATATCTGTGGAATTACAGAACAAACCCAGAGATAACCCATCTTCAGATAAGAGGTTTGCGTGTGATTGGTGTAACGTTTTGCTAAATGGAGGATGTACACATGTGCTCTCAGAGCCAAACAATCAAAGATCAATAATTGTGAAGGGATTGCAAGAGTGCACAATCATTACCTATGAACCCTATTGTGTTGTTGGGCTTAATCAGTCGAGCTGCTGACAGAGAGCAAAAAGCAGTGATGAACTGGGCAGGCTCACACACACGTTCTGCTCACAGACCCCCGCAGTGAGCAGACCACTTGCAGATACACACACACACACACACTCGTCTATGCTCATCTCATATTACTGTGTTCACTTGGATCTCTTTCTGTGCGCCGTGTATCAGATGGGCCCTCGGTCCCTATGGAGGTACAACACTGTAACGGGGCACTGTACAGCGGGCTGTCGCGTCTTCCACCCGCATCCCCAAAGAATATTAAATGTCAAGCAGCAGATTACAATGTGCCTTTCAAAAAAATCTTTACCCCAGGAAATCTGTGTACGTACTACCGGGCCTGCAACTAATGATGTTCTGACCATCGATTAATTTCTTCATTATTTTCCCAAACTATCGTACAAGTTAGGTTTAGAAAATAGGAAAATTGTCAGAAAATCGAAAAAAAAATCAGAAGCTCTCTGAGCCGACAGCACAAATCCCAGAAATACACTGAATTTACAGCGACGTAAAACAAATTGTCACACTCTGAGAGGCTTGGACCTGCTAATGTCTGCCATTTTTGCTCGATACGTGAATTTTATTAATTGATTATCCGAAATTGTTGTCGGTTCATTTTCTGTCGGTCAACTAATGGATTTAGCAAAGACCCTGTTCTTTACCAGATATGAAGAATCTGCCTCCAAGCAGAACAACATTTGTATTTAGCCTCGCAGTAATTGCCTCAGTGACGACATTGATAAAAGACGTCTGGCATACGCTCAAGTCTCATTTGCATCAGCCACCTTGCCAACTCAACTTCAGCCATGCGCTGGGCAGATATAAATCACCGCTCGAAATTAATCAATCGCTCCGGAATGGCACGTCTGCACAAATTATTTTGTGGGCTCAAAAGCGATTAAATCGCCAGCCGCTGCTCAAGCTGATCTTCATGGTTCATTTAAGAGGAGGGCAAATGTCTGTGGCTTTTTTATTGTAGCTACTGTACAAATCAATAGGAGCTGTTTGTTAGCAAAGTAAACAAAGGAATGGCACGTATGGCCCTTCCTTGCTCAAGCTGTCCTCAATGTGCTGATAAGTTCTTATTATCCAGGCTGTTGAGACAATAGAGAAACCAGTGGTACGATCGCAGTGGTGTGAAGAAGGGAAACATCAGCGTGATGCTTTTGCTTTTCCTCGGGTCTCAACCTGAGCTGCATACTGATTGCTGGAGAGAAGAATTTTTTTTTGGAAGACATGGAGAAGGAGACTGTTTGGGGAAAACAAGGGGAGCGAAGGTTGTGGTTTCTGTGTGAGCGTGTGTGTACATACGTGTGTGTGTGTGTGTGTGTGAGGCAGATAGAGAGCAAAGCCAGATCTTACCCTCCAGCCGGAGCGAGGCCATTCTTTGAAACTCGGGCTCCTGGAGCCAGCGGGACATCCTCTTAAAGGTCTCGCGGCCGGACTTGAGCTTGCCCCAGGGCTTGGGGTTCCTCAGGAGGTCAGACAGCGTGCCCTGTGACCTACACAGAACCCTCTCGGCAAAGATGGCCTGGGGGATGCTGTACCTCTTCAGCTCAGTGATGATCCTCTGGGCCACATCCCTGGTATTGATCTCCTCCCCGGTGCCGCCTCCGCTGCCCTGCAAGCCCGGCAGCATGCCCTCGCCGGGCGAGGACGAGGCGGACGACGAGGAGTGCAGGTGCTCGCCCATCTTGGAGGCCTGCTGGCTCGGGTGATGGTGGGGCAGGTAGTGCTGGCTGTAGATGTGAGGGTGGTGGCCCGGGGCATGCTGGTGGGACTCCATTTTATTCAACTGATGCCCCACTGACACATCGCCTCCTCCCAGGCCCGGCGGTGACATCTCGCGGCCGAAATCCGACGTCCTGCAGAAGAGGCTCCCCCCATGGACGTCGTAGCCGCCGTGGAGCATCTGGCCACCATTGCCATTGGGGCTGTTACCCAGACTGCTATAGCCGTGCATGGAGGAGCCCAGGCCCGAACCAGTGGAGGGGGGCGACAGGCTTTGGGACATGGCGAGGTCCTTGCCATAGGGGTTGTAGAAGTTGGTGCCCAGGCCTCGATCCTCACGCATGAGGGTGAAGCTGCCGATGACGTTGCTGACGGGCAGGCAGGGGTGGTGATGGTGGTGGTGGAACTTGTCGTCAAAAGGCTGCAGGGGGGTCAGGGTGGTGTACGTGCTGCCCGAGCTGGACGGGGAGTCGCCGCTGTACCCCAGCGCCGACATGGAGTGGTCGAAGCCCGGCGGACGGGGCTCGGGCTCCAGCGACATGGAGTGGCCCCCGAGGGAAGGCCTGGGGAAAGCAGCTGAAAGGTCCCGCGAGTGCAGCATGGCCCTGCCGTCCTGGCTGTGAGCCAGATCCGAGTGACTGTGGAGGGACATCTCCCCTAGACTCCCATCCATCTTCAATTTCAGCAAATAAATTTGGTATTTCTTGCCCCCGTGTGTTGTTGCTCTCCTCCTGTTACTGTTGTTCAACAGCCGGGCTAACAGTCTGGAAGGTCTCTTGTTACACCAGACTATGGATTTATTGATTTGTGAATTAATTGATTTCCGGGCTTATGGGGATGTCTAATTAATTATCTGATAACGTTAAGTACTGTCTTCAAACTCCCTCAAAGTCCCAGAAAACGAGTTTGCCACAGCATCGGGAGCCTTGACGGAGATTTTAGTCTCACCCTCTGCTCTCGCGTCTCTTCGGTCGCTCGGCCGTGTTCCTCGGCGGAAGCCTCGCTTTTGTGCCTGCGTGAGACAAGACAGGCGCCGTTACTCCGCCGCATTTAAACTTTCACCGACACAGAGCAGGAAAACAGACGAACAGCGTCGGTCGCGTCGGTCAGAAAACACTCGTTTGCACCCGTGCATCCAAAATAATGGTGGTAATGGAGGCATCTGAGTAATTTTACCTCACACATCCCGCGGAACACGCGAGAAAACAACGATGTCGGGGTCTTAATCACTTCGACCAAATCTCACCTTGGAACGGGGGATTTTTTTTTTTTTTTTCCTTTCTCCGCTCTAATGCAAAGTTACAGGTTAAATACAGAAGTAGTGCGCATGCGAAGCGCTGCACATTACCGGCGCGTTTGCATATTTACACCACATGAAATGGACCTGAACGGTGCCCCGACCAAACACCAAACACCAAACACGACGCGGACTCTCGGGGCCAAATCGCCGCCGTGCGTGGGGGCTCGCAGAGCTCCGAAAAAAACCCCTACCTTGTTTCAATGTCCACTTCTCAGAGCGCGTCCGCGGCTGTTGTCCGTCCTGTGCATCTCTCCGATTGTGTCGCCGAGCAGCCCTGCAGATTCACACAATTGGTCCGCTGCGCCCCGGGGTGCTACATTCACCGAAACCAGAGAGCAAAAACCATCTGCGGGTACCAACGAACCTCTCTCGCTCCCTCCGTTCCCCTTTTTTTCAGTCTTTGTTTTACACTCTTAAAAAATCTCCGGGTCTAGCCTCGTTTTTTTTTCTTTTTTTTTTTCTGCTCTACACTAGCAGCTCTCCTCTTCTTCTTTCATTATCTCGTGAGATTTTCCTCCTCCTCCTCCTCTTCCCTCTGCCTGCCACTTCATCGATCTCACCACCAACTCTTTCTCCTTCTCTTCCTCCTCCTCCTCCTCCTCCCCCCTTGCTCACATTGACTCCCTGCTTTCAGTGCGTCACGGCCTTAAAAATCTGACAGATGTGCGATGAAATTCCTACTCCAATTAACCCTTTCTCTCCGGGGGTGGTGGGCGTTTGGGGGGGGGGGGTGTTGTTGACGGGGCGGGGGAGGTGTGGAGGTGGAGATGCTCCCTTTCTCATAACCCCACAGGTTAAGCCTTCTTCAGCTGATTGCATGCACAATTTATGAATTATGTGCACACATCCTGGTCATCCTGCTGCGCTCGGTTGTTTATCGTAGCTGATCAATGGGTTTTCACAGGCTGCAGCCGACGTCGCTTTGTTCTTTTTTTTTTTTATGTAACAAGTGACGCCTCTGCTGCTATTGTCACTGGGAAAAATCGTCCGTAACGTGGAGATGTAACGGGCTGGAGCCCGGTAATACACACGCATTGCATTATTTTTTTTTCTTCTTCTGTTGTCGTGTTTTTTATCATTGACATGATTTTATAATGACTTTTACCATTATTACTAATTCACGCTATCGGTGCAGGAGTAGTTGAGGAGGCCCCGAGATGATTAAAAAACTGAATTAAAGGGTGAATATGCTATTATGTGAATCGCCTCACTGACTTATTGACCACAGGAAAAAAAAAAAAAAAATCTATCCATTTACACTCTGCTGTGCGCCATCTTCACACCAGGCCACATCCTGTATTTTTCCTGTTCGGGACCAAATAATCCAGAGGGAGTTTGCGTTTCTCCTTTTGTTTCTATTCTCTGACTCCTCCCGTTGGTTTAAGACCCATTTTAAAAGCCACTTTTCAGGAATAAACGCTGTCAAGTGATGCTCGTGTTCAGCCCGGCTCTTAATCAGCACTCAGCGCGCGGCTCCATTCACTCACACCGCCAACACTTCAGTCTGGAAAAGTCCCTCAACAGGATCAATGCGACCCCCTTTTTTTTTTTTTTTCTCTCCAGAAGACCCTCGAACTGCTGCCGCAGCACCGAACAGACACACCGCAGGCCCGGCCTGCTGGGAGCGCGCGCCTACGTGTGTGCTTGTGCGTGCGTGCTCTTGTGCAACAGTGACAACTGAGCTTACCTTTTCGACGTGAAATTAACGTGGCACGTAGCACGTAGGCTTGAATGTGTGTCTAACTCGTGAGTGTTTTGCGTTTGTGTGATTTCATCATGATTATAATCGTGTGAGAGAGCGCGCGAGTGTGCGTACATGCAGGCCCGTGCTTGTGTGTACTGCCGCTCGAGTGCGTGCGCGAGACGGTCGGCCAGTTATCGCGCGCCGGCGCCTGCACGTGTACATAAGAAGCCCACATGTACATCTAGTCTGCACGATCAGGCCCGTGCGTGCGTGTCTCGTGCGCGCGCCGGCCTCCGAGAGAAAACACGGAGACAGACAGAGGCAGGGAGGCAGAGTGCATACTAATCGTATCTGTCTGTCAGTTTAATTTTCAGAGATGAGCAGTTCTGGCGTTTGGAAACAGCGGAGCGGTGCGCGGTGTGGGACCGCCGGCTTCCCGGAGCAGATGCTGCCCTATCGATCCGCCCTGCGCGCAGCCAGCACGCAGGGGATGCGTGTATGGATGGCGAGTAGCTGGAGGTAAAAATGGTCAACGGCTACGGGGCGAAAATAAAAGGCCCCTTTCGGAGGCCGGGGTGAAAGTTCACCTTCTGTGGCTGGAAAACCCGAGAAGGCAGGCTGACACCCGAGCTCCGAGGCCCCCCGACTTTCTGGCACTGCGGGCCCGGAGCGTTCAGGGTGAGGGCTGGTCCACCCGGGGCTTTGCATTCAGCCACATGTAACCCAAAATCGTAATAAACGTCCAGCCCTGCGTAATGGGCAGTCGCGACGAGAAATATCCCCACACTCCATCAGCTGAACTGACGACTTCCAGCTTCGGATCTTAGATGACCAGTGGCCAGGCCGCTTCCATTTGAAGGATTCAGCTGGTGCTCTCTCACCCTGAGCGAGTGAGAGCAGCAGCCGGATCCGCAGCCTCGCAGCCAAAACATTTACGTTTCAGCCATTTATCCGACGCTCTCGGAGGGACTTGCAGCACAAGCCCCGAACCCTCCGTCGCCAACACAGGCGGTAAATGCACTGAGCAAAACTCACATCTGAGCCATTTAGCTGCAGCTTTAGAGTCGGTGGGTGTAGAATGCGCTTCAGACCTAAAGCCAGTGTTGAGCCTGTTTGGATTTTTAAGCATTGGGCTGGTGCCTCCGTCCTGCGGGACATGTACTGCGGCATCAGACCCCGCAGCGCCGATATTACACGGAGCCAACAGCGAGGAGGTCAAAGGTCAGGGGACGTCGCAGTGACCTTAAAATGACCACGCATGTGCTGGGAAATGAACGCAATCGGGCAAAGCAGGGGCGGGAGAAGGTGTATCTTCTGGTGCTGGAATGAAATGGAGGAAGAGTGGCTTGTCGAGATTCCTAAATTCGTATTTCATCCGAAGAAAATAAGGAAAAAACAAATCAAATAAGCAGAAGCGCGGTGTTTTCCGCAGCCTCGGACGCGCCGCGCTCGCTGGCCCGAAGGCCCGCAAGCCTCCCCCCGCTGCTGCTGCCGCTGCAGCTGCAGCGAAGGCACCGAGGAGCGAAATACAGCGGAGCATTATTCATCCCGCATTTACACTCGCCCCCCAAATCTGCAGTTTAATCACCGAGTAAACGTGATCACTTGTTGATAAATTATAATGGATGGAGCCCAAGCGCGGGGCTGCAGTTCTGAATGGGATATTGACTCCATGTTTGCAGCAGCGGTGGGGGGGTGGGTGGAGGTGGGTGGGGGTCTAAATGACGGTTTTAATGCAGCGTCCATCAGCGGAAGAAGAATCTAAACTGAAGGATTAACGGAGAAAAAGCAGCTTCCCTCTATTTCTGATGACTTGATTAATGAGTTTTCGCCTAGAGAGGAAAATTCCAGGTCTGAAGACTCTTCCAGACATCACGACATTTATTCTTTTTTTACTGTCCGCAATGTGATAATAATCCTCCTGTTTTGATAAAAGAGACTGATGATGATGATGAAGATGAAAATGATGATGATGATGATGATGCTTTTGATTCTGAGTCTAAACTGGTCGCTTTGTTTTCATCTAATCTGGATATCCCATGCATTATTTAACCACACACACACACACACACACACACACACACGCACACAGCAGAGCACAGTACATAACACATACAAAACACGAGTTAATTTCCCAAGTTATTTATTGTCAGACAGTCTGTGTAATACATGGGTAGATGAAGAGCACGTTCTCAGCACACTTTGGGCAGTCGGTGTTCTCATGTCTTATTTTGAAAAGCAAACGAAAGTTGACGCTGTGGAAAAGATCATATTATAAAAATTTCATCTTTTTCAACATTTTTAATGACAAAAATTGAGTTAAAACACAACACACGCCGAGAACAGAGTCCAGCAGGGATGTGGCTTAGAAATATTAAAAATGGATTATTGAAAAGAAATATTGGCTGCGGATCCTCCATTATGGCTCCAAACTGAGGTTATAAAGGAAAAGATCAATGAATAGTTTTCATCAGTGCTGCTGGTTGTTTTCTTCATCATAATAATCAATACCCGCTGCTACTGCAGTTGAACTTCTTATTAATGCCGCCACCCTGGACCGACGCTGCCGCAGCCTGTAGCCCCGGCGCGCTGCGTTGGAAGGGCACGGGCATGTGGCCGTACGCGGGAGGTCGCAGAGCCGCTGCCGTTTGTTGGGGTTTTTTTGTTTTTGGTTTTGGAATTTCATCCAGGGCAAATTCATTTTCAGAAAAAATAAAAAATAAATAAAATAAATGGTGAAGTGTGACGAACTTCCTCCTTCAATTTCCTGAAGCCATCGGTTCTCACGTGTGCTGATTCCGACATACTGGAGCTGAGATAGTTATTCCCCCCCAACGTGCCACTGACTGTCCTATCATCATCATCACCATCATCATCATCACCATCATCACCACCACCACCCTCGGCCTCATTCACCGGTGCAGGCCAGGACGGAATCCTGTTGCTCGCAGCGTCTCCAGAAAGGTTCCTCCTTTCCTTTCCTTTTTTTTTTTTTGTACATGCATTTAATAAAGTTGACCTGGCAGCTGGAGCAGCGCGTCTGCGGAAGTTCGTTTGTTAGAGTGAGGCTTTTACTGCTGGGGGGGGCTAAGTACCGAGTCTGTGCATCTCGCAGGTGGAGTTTAAAACACCGGGAAGTTCAACTCAGCAAGTATAAGCTGAACTTTAAACAAACAACAACAGGACACTCGACATCGCATCACAATTTTCCCTCTTTATGACTTCACTGGAAAAACAAAGCGTTTAAAGGGGCTCGGCGCTGAGATCCAGCTCCGAACATTTAAATAAACCCATCGGTTATTTCCGGCAACGCTGTTTACAGCAGCACGTATTTACAAATGATATTTCTCAAGACACGTTAAGTGTATGTCTGTAATGGCCAGAGACACTAAAAAGGCGATAAATAGAAAAATGTCAGATTCAAAAAATACATATTTCGATTTGTTTTTTAAACATAAAAGAAACTTAAACGCGTGTTTTAGTTTGAGTCTGAAGCGGCTTGTTACCATTGAAATGAAAACTTTCCCACTATCACAAACTGACCCCGTTACCGCGACACGGCTCTGTTTTTCTCTTCCCTTTTCCTGTTGTCAACTCCCCCTTTTTTTCTTTCTTTTTTTTATTTTTTTTTATTATTATTATTTCTCTCCCATCCCTAAGCAAATCGATAAGATCGATTATTACAACGAGACCTGGCGTTGCACAGATCAGAATGTGAATAATCGATGGCTGAATTAATTTGATCGCGTTAGATCTGCAGAAGAAAAAAAGGAGAGAGAGAGAGAACAGACAATAATAATGGCCGAAATTAGCCCCGATGAAAAAAAAAAACATTTCGTATCAGATATCAACCTGCAGGACCGTGCGGCGTGAATATTGATTATCAGGAGGTTAGAAAAGGGGCTCTCATCAGTCTCATCTGATCTGTTAGGCAACATAAAAATTAGAATGATTACCATTATTCCCACTGATCTTTCCTTGGCTCTTTTTCATGAACCACCCCCCCTCTTTTTTTTTGTTTGGATATAAACACACAGAACCCGCAGGCAAACGTGTGTCGACGCAGGCCTACACTTTATCTGCATTAGCAGCATGTGGCCTGCTGCACAAACACACACACACACACACGCGTTTCTACCTGAGTGTGAGCACACGGCTGATTAATCACAGCTGCTTGGGGGTATCATGTATGTGTGTGTGTGTATATACATACATATATATATATATATATATGTTACTCCACATTTTATATTATAGCAGAATAAATAAAGAAAAGCCTCATTTTATATTATAATATCTGGAGAATTCCACAAATCGCTGGCAGTGGATTCTGTATTTCACTGTACGTATTCGTGAGTGGTCACATTAGACTACAGTTCAAATATCCTTTCCTCATGGAAAAAAAAAAAGTCAAAGAAATAGAAGGAATAAAATAAAAGGCAACTCAGAATCTACCTGTTTCACACTCAAGAGAGTCCATCTGCCTCCATCAGGTCGTAAATGTGAAACACTGCAGCTGCTGCTGCTGCTGCTGCTGCTGCTGGAAACTTTGCGCAAGTGGATGAATGATAATCACATTATTTTCCTCCATTATTTGCAGGTTTGGGCGCAGTAATGATCGCGCACGCCCCGATGCGGATCTTGACTTCGCAGCGTGAATAATGTTATTATCGATCATATCTGGTTTAATGCAAACTCCCTCGTTTAATTCACCGGATTCGCCTCCTGTGCAGATGAGCCAATAACGCGCTACAGCGGCGAGTTGTGATGGGGAAAAAAAAATACACCCCCCCCCCAAAAAAAAACAGTTTCACCTGCAAACATGTGGGGGGAAACATTTTTAAAGGTTCAGCTGATGACTGTTTTAGAGATTTTTTGCTTCATTACTTTGGTATAAAAGTTTTCTTTGGAATAAATTCAATCAAATTGTCTAAAATATTGCTGCAGGGATATTTTCTTTTCATAAAAATAAAAGTCTTTTTTCAGTTAGAATTGAAGGGGTAGTGTGTGTGGGTGTCTGTGTGTGTGTGTGTGTGTGTGTGTGTGTGTGTGTGTGTGTGTGTGTGTGTGCGCGCGCGCGCGTCAGTATCGATCCATGCATCTTAAACAGCCCCCATACTTGCCCTACAACTATTTTTCATATAAAATGTAAATATCTCCCTCTGTAATTGGCTCCGCATTCTTTATGCAAATGAAATTATCTGGTGGCCCGAGCCGCGCGGGGAGGAAGGAAAAGTGTTTAATTTATGCAAAATGGAGCTCAAGGGGGCGCAAAGGTCGATAAGCAGCAACTTGTCTGACTTTATTTCTTTTCTTTTCTCTGTCTTTCTCTTCTTTTTCTTTTTTTTTTGCTGTTGTTGTTTCCAGCTCCGAGTTAGTGCTCATTAGAAGTTTTTAAAAGTTTAACAATTAGTGGTCTCCATCATTAGTCACAGAGCAGCAGGGGGGAGCGGAGGTCCTGAACCTACAGGCTTTGCTGCAGGTGAAGTTTTTCTGTTTTTTTCATTTATTTATTTTTTTGTTTGGTTTTTTTTAAAGCGGATTTAAATGTGAAAATCCAGCTGTCACCTCCTCAGTGCAACATTTTCTGCAGGTTTACAGTCTGTTGAACCAGCAGGAATTATCCTTTTATTTTCCTCAGCTCATATTTACATTGTTTTGTTTAAGTTTAGTTTTATTTTGCATTTGTTTTTCTAATCTTGAACGTTATTTTTTTTAACACTGCCGTCGATTTATTAACCCCAGTGACTGAGAGTAGAACGATTTATTACAATCAATCTATATCATTTTTCTGGGAGTTGGGTGTAAGGTGAAGACCAACAAGGTGCCACATGAGGTCCATGAGTACAACTTGCTTCATTAACACTTTCTCCTTTTGATTCATCATTAAAAAAAAGAAAGCAAAAGTGAGCAAGCAAATAAATAGGAAGGTAAGAAAGAAAGCAGATTCCTGTATATATAAATCAAGGACTTGCAGTCTCAAATAGAAATGTGTTTGTGTTTTTTTTGGTTTTCTTCATGTTTTTCTAATTTAATACTGTAAAACTATCAGCAGAGCGAGACATCTCCTAGCCAATTATAAAGAAAGAGAGTTCACATGAAACACACACATCAGGCATGATTAAAAAAAAGAAAGAAAGAAAAGGAATAGAAACGTATACAAGACAAGCCCTACGTACATGCCAGGGACGGTAGTGTCATCCCTGCTGGCTGCACACTCCTTCACAACCACAGTCAACACAGCGGGAGTCGCTGTAGCTGCTGCCACATTACACAGGAAACTGTACAAGCCGTGTGTAACTAGTTTTCTCCAATTAGACGCCGTACATATGTCAGTTTCTATTCTGATCCCGCCGCCTGGCGAAATACTCCAGCACCCCCACGCCGTTCCATGCACACATCCGGGGAAAAAAAAAACACGCAGACACACCCACTCAAACACTTCATACATGCACAAACATACAAATAATCAAGTCTGCGTCTTCCTGCATCCTCTGCCTGCCTCACCCCTCCCTCCATCTTGCCCTCCACTCCTTCCGCTCCCCCTTCGGAATAAAAATAAGAAAAGAAAAAAAAACGCCTTTCTCGGAAATCCTTGGCATGCATCTTAAGTAATCCCTCGCCGTACGCTGCTTAACGTGGTCGGCCACTGATAAAAATACCATTTAAAAAGCATCTACATATTGATCGCACAATCACAAACGCATACACGCGGAGCTATTTTCTGCTACGATAATGCATGCTTTTGCCTCGGCCTGCCAGCCTTATGTGTGGGTGCAGGTGTGTGTGAGAGCTTGTGTGGGTGTAAATGTGTGTGTCTCACAGCTCAAAAGTGTGTGTCATGTCTCTCCAGCCAGTTAGCCAGTGTAACTCGGTGGGGGATCAGAGGCAGCAGGGTTTCTCTCTTTTTCCTTCCTTGGTTTTCCAGTCAGGTCGGCCCCCCTTTTGCATCCACCCCCCACCCCCTCCTCCTCCTCCTCATCCTCCTCCTCTTCCTCATCCTCCTCCTCCTCTTCTCTTGCATCCGCTCCTCGCTTCCCTCTCTCCTCCTCTTCCCAATTATTCCCTGATTTTCCTTCCCCACTCGGCTGTTAAATCCACTCTGCATCCTTTTCTCTTTCTCGGTCGCGGCTGCTGCTTCCTCTCCGTCTGTCCGAGGCAAGGTGAGGAGTGTGTGCGTGTGTGCAGCCTCGTCCGCCTCTCTTTCACTCCCTCTCCCCCTCTCTCTCTCCCTTCTCTCTTTAATCAGCATGTTAATAAGAAAGGTAACTAATCAATACATTCAATGGCCTGGCTTGGCGATTGATACCATCTCCATCCACCTCCCCCTCGCTCTCCACTGCTAAACGCACACACAAACACACACACACACACACACACAAACACACACACACACACACACACACACACACACACAGTGACACACACACATATAAATACACAGCTGGAGGACTGTCTTGGGTGCAGGGGCCCTTAGCTGTAATTTAGTCGAGTCACTTTATTTAGAAAGCTCATTTAAAAACAGCAAGTTGACCAGAGCGTAACGCTGTTTTCGACAATTTCAAGGCAAGGATAAAAATCTGCCGTTTAAGAACAAGCGACGCAGGTAGTATAGACGTTGGAGCAGACTGTGATGCAGGTCCAAATGCCAAGGAATAAAAATTGCCTTTGAGGAAGGACTTTTAATTTTCAACTGTGGGGATACCTTCTACCATTAAGAGGGAGGCCGTTCCGCTGTCTAGGTGCCACGACAACAAAGGCTCGGTTCCCTTTGCAGTGAGACTGACCTTAAAAAAAAACCAAAAACAAAACACCAGCATTGGTTGTTCAAACGCAACCAAAGGCCTCGTTGACTAGACAAGGACCTCTTGTGGCCATGCCAAAATATGGCTATTTTCTCCCAGAAGCAAATGTGGAAGTAGCATGATGTTGTTATATTGCCGCAAAAACCTTGTATCGAGGAAATCGGGATGGATGGATGGATGGATGGGTTGAAAAATTTTGACAATGAAGACGGCCGTTCACATTCCATTTATTACCAACAGTCAGTTCTTTAAACCATGACCACAGTCTGAGCATGACAATTAATTTTGTCTTGCCACTATGTGTGACAAACAACTGTAGTTGTCATTTTCATCGGAAGACTCGTTGGTTTTCCGCCTAGAATGTGAAGCAGCAAACAGCTTTAGGTCACTAAAGACTTCAGAGACCTAGAGACGATTTGACGGTTTGAAAGGTCAGAGATGGAAGAGGAGGCCATTTAGCCTTATAAACAAAGAGTAAGATTTTAAAATCAGTTCTTCACCTTGCTGGAAGTCAATGAAGACAGGCCAGCACAGAGTGAATCAGTCTTTTTCGTGGCAGCTGGGGCAAGGACGACTGACTAATACCAATAGTCAGGAATGGAAAAGGAAGGAATGGAAAAGGTCTATGTGACGAGACATGAAAACGTGGATAACTTTCTCCAGATCATGGGGCGAGAGGAGAGACTTGATTTTGGAAATTGTCCACAGCCTGGAAACTGTCAAAATGATTTGCTTCTCAAAGCTGAGATCAGAATCAAAAATGACACCAAGATTTTTGGCAAAAGATTCAAACATACTCAAGTTTTTAGTTATTGTGATGGTTAAGTCTTGACCATTAAGGATAACAATCTCTTGTAATAAATGACCATTTCCCAAATGTCCGGGACATGATTGGGTTTATCCTTTTACTCTTTTCCCTTTCCCTTTTCCCCCTTTTTTCACTCTTTCTCCAGCCATCCAGGCCCTAAAGCCTCCCATCTGAAAATCTCGGTTGCCAGTTGCTGTTAAAGGTATGTGGATATTTGGCCAGGGAGGTCCATGCGGCCCTTTAGGGCAAGAGATAGTTTGCAGTCACAAGGGAAGGGAATATTTAAGAGCTGAATACTCGCACAGCTTAGGGCTGCAAACAGAGAAACATCTCGCCTTGTACCAAAGCAAACATCCACTTCTATCTCCCTATCTCTCTCTCTCCCCAATATTATTAATAGATAGGAGGGAGGAAAATACACAAGCGCACACTGAGACACATAAGTCCTCCCTCCTCAGGATATGGAACTCCAACAGACATTAAAACACTCAGGCTCCTTCTGAGGAGGACATGAGAGGCATGGCACAGGATGAAGGGAAATCCTTCATACAGGAAGAACACAAGCAACAGCCAGAATGCAAGGTGGCCTTTCAGGGCCGACTGGATGGGTTTCTCCCCATGACCCTCCACCCGACACACACACACACACGCGCACACACACACACACACACACACACACACACACACCAACACACAGAAAAACCTCACAACCCCTTCTGTGCTGCTTTTTTGCCTTCTGGTAACTTCTCTCTCAGTGCAGAGCTTACAGTGTGATGTAGATCCTTTTACATTTGTCTCCCAGTTTATATCCACCCCCCCCCCTCTTCTTCTTCTTTACCTCCTCCTCCTCCTCCTGCTGTTTCTTCTTCTCTTTTGCCCTCCGTATCATTTTTCACTCGCACAGTGGAACAATCGATATGTAGAAAAGCGCTGCGGTATCATGTATCATTGTGGAATATGTGATATAGATTATGGCCAGTTCATGTTTACAGTATTTTTCTTTTGTACCGTTCAGATCGTGGAAGGATGGTGAGAAGCCTGAATTCACTGAGCATTTATTCTGATTTAAGATTGAAGGGTTTCACCAAATGATCACTTAGAAAAGAAGACTGTATAAGTAAAAATAAATTTTTTTTATGAGGAGAGGTCTTGTCATGAGTCATACTTCAATAAAACGTTGTAAAATATCCTACTTGCATGCCTGTAATCAGTTTGGAACCCAGGGTGTCATTTTATAACTGTGTAGATATCTCATTAATAGGAATAAAACACTTTATTTCATACACTGCATTTAATTTTACAGTGTGAACGCATAAATGAACAATTTCATTCCCTGCTATGGACCCTAACGACTGAGGGCTGCATATTTATTTCGACAGAACTATGACGATAAATTTCTCGACGTCTTCTGCTATTTAGTAAATTGCACATTTCAGTAAATTGCTCTGGTCCTGTAATGAGAACCACAGTGTGTTTTTACTATGATTGTGAAAGGACAATATCCTTCATCTTCAAATTTAGGCAATATGTTTGGGACAATGACTATTTGAATAGCCCGTTGTTTGTCCAATCAATATTTTCATATATGGTCAACGGCTCCTTTGAAATCACACGGGTGTCATAAATATTTTTCGGGGCATCTATTTTTGGCAGAAAAGTCTACAACATGAAACCTGAAACCTCACATGATCGCCATAAAACTGGTCTACCAGCTGCTCTCCAATTTTATGTATCCATAATGTGTGTCATAAACATACATACAGCTACAGCGCAATTCACAGACTTGCACTGGTCACAGCCAAGTAGTACAAGGATTGTGGACAATGCTCTCTGATAGTCTTTCTATAGTCCTGCTTTGCTCGTTTCTCCCTGCGAGCCGAGGTCCAGCTTCATTGCATTATCTGCATGTCCGGAGCGTCCCAGAGGGGCCACAGAATGACCAGTGGCCCCACTGACCCTCAGAGCTGCTGTCACCCTTCATCACCCTGCTCTCCATCGTGGATGGTGTGGTCACCTAGCAACCAGGGCCAGGGTTCGCCGCTCATGGACCAGAGGCTATTGGGAAATCAATCGATACGCCTCGGCCCAACCTAGCGAGCTGCCTGCCTGGCTGGCTGGCTGGCTGACTTCCCCCTCCCGTCCCCGTCCCTCCCCTCTTTACACTCCTCCTCCCCCTCTCCCTTGTTATGGCCAAATGAAGACGATGCAGTTCTCACTTTTCCACACCTCGCTCTATGTGGATATCCTGTTACAGGATAAGAAATGCCTCTGCTTGCCAGGGGCTTGCAGCCCTCGGGGCTGATGTATCTGTCCTGTCAACTGGCCTCCATTTCCACCAATGTTTGGATTGAGAGGCGGAGAGACCGCGATTAATCAAATTTCAGAAGAGGATTTCTTTCCTATCACAGTATCGGCCATGAAGAAGTGCTGACCAAAGATTACACTCGTGCACAATTGCTGCCCACCCCACCCTTCCACCACATTTATGAATTTCTTTCAGCACATTGGAGCACTCCAGTGATTCTAAGAGCAATAACTCCACCACTCCATTCCTCCCTTGGCTCATCCTTTGGATCATTTCCACATGGGTCTATGTGAATCTAATTAGAAACCTATCAGACATGAACACAAAGATCACTTTCATTAGCAGAACAATGATAAATGTTAAGGGGATTACAGGATTCCCAAAAATAAAGACAGAGATTTTTATAAGCTCATAGAAACATCTAAAAGGTCAGATCTGTTTAGCAGGACCTCTATTTATTATAGAGGCTCCCCTCCACAACCTTTACAATCAGGCTAGGGTCAGCAACCTTTGATCCCCTCCGACCACATTGGGAGGATGGGCAAAATTCGATCACCTTAAACAGTTTAAGACAGAAGGCTTGGGGAGAAGGAGAGGATGATGAAAGGATGGGGGAGGACAGAGGGTGGAGGAGGAAGAAAGAAGGGGAGGAGGAGGGGTGAGGTTAGAATTGACAACAAACCAGTGCTAATCTGTTCTCCGATCAGAGCCATCAAACTGAACGGCTCAGCTAAAAGAGAATCTGGTGGTCCATCTGGGCTGCTGCGTGACCCCCCTGTGCTCTTCTGTAGAGGAGAAATTCTATTTAAAATCACCTTTAACCTTTCATGGATACCACTTCACCAGTACAGTCTGACAGATATTTATAACTATACTCATCTTATTTACTTATTTTAAGCATGTAGAGTATGTACAGTCTGTAGCATCAGATGTAGTACAGAAACAATTAATCAATTAAGAAATCAATCAGATATATGCGAGATTGAGAGAAAAACAACAATTTTCATAATCAATGAATCAGTAAAGTCATGAATCAAGCAGCAATGCCTAACATACTCTGGTTGTATATTCTCAAAAGTGAGGTTTTGCTGCTTCTTTGCAAAATGAATATCTTTGAGTGATGGATTATTGGTTGGACAAATACAGCAATTTGAAGATGTCACACTGGGCTCCAGGAAACTATGCTCAGCATTTTTTCACTATTTTCTTACATTTTTTAGACTACATTAATTGAAAAATGATATTAAAAATAATGATCAGCAACAGCCTATGATAAATACACAGTAAGGGAGAGATTGCGTATATCAGAAATTAATCAAAAAGATCAGTGCACTTTTGAGGTGCAAACACTGGACTGCATTGCATTAAACAGCAGATGCGCACCACACTTGATGCCAAACAACAACAGGCAGCTGCAGTGCCCCCTCCCACCTCTCTCCAGATTAGGCCGACAGATTTCTTGACTTTTGTTGTTGTCCATGCCTACAACTAAGAAGACGACGCTCTTGTGGGGTTTGCCAGATCCCCAGATGGTCATCCAGCACGTGGCCGGAGGTGGGCCGTGAAATGACGCCCCAGCTGGACACTGTGGCCAGGTCACTGATCTCTGAGCCTCGCCTGACCCCCCCCACTTCTCCTTTTTTGAGGGCCAGCTGCCATTGCAGCAGCCCTATCCTAATGGTGCTGGATCGCCCCCCTGCACAACCCCCAAATCTGTGGCTAGCCAGGCCATGGGGAGTGTCCAGCTGCCCTCTTCTCCTCCCTCCCTGAATCCACTGGCCTTTCACTGGACACAGGAGAGCCTGAGGGGGTGGGGGCAGAGTGTAAAAGAGAGGAAGAGGGGCAGATGAGAGCTATAGCCACAAGGATGAGCCATGGCCACAGAGGCATGACATTGACACAGACGAAAGAAAAGAACCTTTTAACCACAAAAGTGGAGTAGTCGCCTCTGGAAATCAGAGGCGACAGTAAATGTGTTTGTGAGTGCCAGGGTGTCTCACTCATTGTCCCCATTACAGGTCCCATGGAGTGCAGGACAGAAGAGGGGGGACAGGCTGAAACTAGATGGGCAGAGGGAGGGGGTAATGCTTAAAAGCATTCTCAGTGACAGACACACACATACATCCACACAAAAATACTGTCTGGTTGTGTGCAGATAATGTGCCACTGTTTCTGGAGAGCCCAGTACAGTTGGATGACTTGGCATGGGCCCACTCGGCGCAGGGGGAGGTAAACCTCTGCTGGGCTGGAGCCTGGCTGCCTACTGAGAGAGGGGGCTTCTGGGTTCGCTTGCCTGGAGTAATGTCGATAAATCAATAGGACACACGTCACTGCAGGCCCAGAGAAGCCACATGAAACTGTCATTGATCGGCATAAGGTGGAGTGTGTGTGGAGGGAGAGGGGGTAAGAGAAGGGGGGAGGGATGGATGTAGGTGTGGGGATGGGAAGGGGTGAGGCTATGGGGGAGGGGGATTACAAACGCAAGGATCTCAAGGGTCATCTATCCCCCCTCCTCTCCCCTTCCTTCTGCTCCTCTTCCCCTACAATGAAGCAGTGGCATGGATGGGGTGTCAAAGGTCAGTGCAGCAGCCAGTGGCCCCTGAACAACATTGGAGTGCCACGTGCCTGTCAATAGCTCGCTGTCACAGCTCACAAAACACAGAGTGCCTCTGGTGCTAGAGGACGAACACTGTCTTCCACAGTGGTGCAGCTTCCCACCCGCCGACATGCTGCGTTCATGCTCGAATTTCACTTTGCTGGCACTCAAAAAAATCCACTGTGGTCTGTGATTTGCCATTCGTGGCTGCTGCATCAATGAAAAAACGCCAGAATACACCAGTACAGAGGGGGAACCCTAAAGGACATGCACGTAATGTATGCGTTGCACTTATGGTATGCAATACTCTTCCAAACCGCCATTTCATCCTCTGCAGTGACGTCGGCAACACCAGCAGCCTGATTCAGGGCCACTGACCGTGGCCAGAAACCCCTGCTGATTGCCTTCCTCCCACTCTCTCACTCTCTCCCTCTCAATCCTGCGTTTTCAGCAGTAGTTTCGATTGGAGATCAATATGGCACATGATCAACACAGGCCCCAGATCATGATATCCATCCACTTCACTTAGGGCCGACCCAGCTCAGCACCACAGCTCTGGAGCCAATGAGCCTCCAGTTCAAAGGGGGTTGGAAGTTCAATGCCCACCACGGTCAGACAGACAGAGGTTCCGTGATCGTCTGGGTGTCAAGTTCTCCTGACAGTCTGTCTGGCTCAGCCTGCTGGGTTGTGATCTGAAGAAAGCTTTTGCTAACCTCGACCAACAGCGCCGCTCCCTCCCTCCTGCCTGCCTTCGTTCCTCACTGCTTTTCTGTATCTACCCTGCTATATTTCTCTGCTCTTGTGCCTACAGTTGCTCATGGGGAGCTAATGGCTAGCACACTGATCATGCTTGCTCGACCTCCAAATTGGGGTCAACCTAAAAAGAGGCCCCCTTCTCCAATGTCAGGAAACAACTGCCGATTTAAAACTGTCATCTGTGCATGTTTTTCTGAACATAACACAGAAACAGGGCACCCGGATTTGCGCCCGACTTGCTGCAACCTACTTTGCCTTCGAGCGTCCTTCAACCCGCATCAGGGAGAGGCGGAGGTCACCAAAATCCCTCCAGAACCCCACTCCTGATACCATTTTTCACCTCTCTTTTCCAACAAGCTATTAACCTTTATGTAATTTCTTTAAATGTGGAAGTTGACGCTGGGCTGGAGCACCAAGTCACCTTTGCATTCGTTTCCCTGACACTTTCATTATCACAATAGGTATATGAAATAGACAGGTGCAAAATGCATGGCAGCCCTCTGTCCTTGCTCGGCCGGTTGCCATGGAAACGGCTGATAGAGTAGGTTATCGATCGCCGTGTCCAGTCCCCCTCCTTTCCCCCACCCCCTGAACCGACTTTTTTTCTGCAGTGATGGGCGTGGATCAATAGCCTGTATATTGTATGCTTTTCTCGCCATTCGTCCTCCATAATAGCAAAAAAGAGAGAGGGAGAAAAGAACTGTAAAAATGTAAGTGACAGTATTGCATGTGAAAAAAGAAGATTTGAAAAAAGTGAAATGATAAAATAAAAGGAAAAGGACTGGAGCCCGATGACACGTTAATACAGTAAAGGTGTTTTTGTCTTTCGAGCACTGTAGGGATTCCCTTCTACTTCATGGATAACAATGGAGAGAGAGAAAGAAAGAAGGAAAGAAAAGAGAAAAAGGGGTTGCAGGGGCCCTCAGCATTCCTTCTGTCTGTCTGTCACAGTCACTCCAAAATCAGCCCTTTTTTCTCTCTGGCACACTGTTTACACATACATGTCACGGCCCATTTATCCACATATGTAAGTTTTTATAGCAATTTTATCCAAATCTTCTCTTTTTTATTCAAATTAAGTTTACAATCAGCTATCGGAGAGGGCCAATTCATGTCTTTAAAAATGTGACGGTGAATAGAGGAGCCGCTGCAGACCTGGGGGAGCTCGTTTAAATCTCGCCTGAGGGATCCCTCCAGCGAGGGGTCATGGTTGAAGTCATGGAGCAGCAGATTTAAAGGTGGGCGCTCCTCAAGGTGTCTCTGTCGCCCCGAGGCACGGTCATCACAATTCCAAGAGAAGTGGAAATAAAAGTGCACTGAGGACACAAAGGCTTTTGGACACTTCTGGAGAAATTAGCCAGCCAGCTCACTGATGGTCAACAACCTTGGCTTAGCTACAAACAGCCCCCTACCCCCCTGGTCTACCCTCTTCTAAACGACTTGATCCCATACATGACAATTCATCTTGCTATTTCTCTGTATAATATTGATATTACACTGACAAATGAATGTGAAACAAACCGTTTAGCTGTAATGATTCTAGGGGAGCAATCTTAAAAGCAGGAGAGCGAAGGAGAAAAGGATATTGCATACATTTTTACTCAAACCTGCCAAGTTCTAAATACATGCATCATCTAAGCGCTCAAATTCTCAGATTTTATAGCCATATTTACAGAAATATGGGAGACACCACATGTGCGGATTGAGGTCGAGTCTATATGGAGAGTCACATTGTCCATTTTCCTGCTCCAGCACCAGGCTGATATTATATAGAGTCTCTCCCCCTACACACATATGTCAATATGTTTGGTCTTCACTAGGAGGAATGTGCCCTGAGGCTCCCATATAAAATTAGCAGACCATTCCCATGTTGGCTCCCTTTCATGCCCCCACTTGCAAAGCGGCTAACGCCACTGTATCAATAATTCAGCCACAATTTAGTTGTAGTCGGGCCACATGTTACGGGTCAGTTGTAACGGGCACTATTGCAACTGGATGCCTGTTCTGTCCAATGGGCTTGGTGGAGGTTTGTGGTCCTATTATTGTGGTTTGACTAATGTAGGCTTGCACGTAAGCTCTTGGAGCTCTGTGAACAGCTTTTCAGAATAAATATATAGTTGCACATTATAGTAGAACATCTTAAAATTTTCAAATAAATATATGCCTGTTTTTGTGCTCTGCTGTAAAAGGGTCACTTCACCCAAATTATCCCAAGGAAGCTGTGCAGAATTGAAAAAATGTTGTTTGTTTTATTCATAACATTGAAAATTTAGATTTAAAAAACCTAAAATACAGTGTGTCTTTCTGAAAACAATGTACTGGTTTTCCTTGAAATTACCATCTGGTGACATAATAGTCCATATTAAAACTGTTGACAGCATGTTCTGTTGGTTCTCCAGTGAAACGGGGACTGGAAAGCTGCTGATGAATTTTTTAAATGTAGTTTTTTAGGTGCTTTGAGCACCGAAAATCAAATTAGGTTCACCTCATCCGTATCAGAGTGTAGGCAGAAATTGATAACTTAAAACCTGGGCAAATAAATTCAAAACTAGATACCACCAAGACAGTTCATCCAATCTCTTATGTTTCGTTTTATGAAGGTTTGATTTACTAATGTGGATGAATTGATGTGTGCGACCCCTCTGGAGTCATAGTTTGTCAAAAAATTTTAACGCCTATAGCACTTGTCAGAGGCTGAATAATGGCATTTATGAGCCATCTTATCTTTCCTTAAAATAACAATGTACAGTATAGTGGGTACTATGCCACGAGCTTCGAAAAAAAACAAAAAAACAGCAAAAGACAGCATGTGATTCAAAGGGCTGAACCTCAACAACCAGAAAATCCAAGCAGAAAGATGTCACAGCGCCAAATACATTTTACTGATCTGACCGTTCTGACAATTAAATCGTGTACACAACTGTATTACTTCATGTAGGGAAGAAAACAAAGAAAATCCCTCAGATTAAATGACTGAATCTGTAAATACAGTGGACACTTAATTTGGTCTTTTTCTCGTGCTGTGCAGGGCTAGCTATATGTGAGGCCATCAAGCTGACAGCAAATTGACACTTCACAACACAGCTCATCCTAAACAACCGCATGTTTTGAGGATTCATCCAAGAATCTGCAGCGGCCTCAAACAAGTCTTGGGGGATCCTCTCCCCCGCATGCATCCCACCAACACTGCTGGATGTTTGCCCTCCTGTCTTAAGCCAGCCTTAGGGTGGTGGAGCAGCTAATCTCACGCTATAGCTGAAATGGAAATCCGCATGCTGGATGGGAGGAAGGGGCTGGGAGAGGAGAGAAGTGGCTGCCCTTGCACCTAGGCGAGATGAAAAGCCCTCAAAGCCTGGAGAGGAAGAAAAACACTGGCAGGGCAGAAGTCAAACTCCTGAGGCCATCAGAAAGAGAGAGGAAGATCTACCAAACTTTTTCTTCTCCCCTGCGGCAGATTGTGTATGTGGTCAAACTGCAGACCTGGTGTGGAAACTTTGAGTTACTGTATATGAAATGTACATTCAGCGCTGTTGCAAACTTCTGGGCAACTTGCGATAGGCTGAGAGACAGCAGTGACCTGGTTTTGTGTTAAGTGGTTCACTATATGTCGAGCCTGACAGATGCTTTGTTGTTTTTCAGCAATTTATTTTGAACTTTATTTATTTCCCTAAGGTATTGCAATATGTAGTACTTCTTTTATTTAATTTTGGTTAAGTTTATTATGAATTGCCGTGTAATGTATTTTAAGTGGGTGTAAATGTGCTGTAATTAATAGAGCTGGAAATCACATTTACTCACACAGGATTTTGCCCATTATAATAATTTTTTTTTTCCGTCTGCCACATGAAATATAATATATCGCAAGACTATCAACATCACATCAAGTCTCTGTATAGTGGAAGAAGACAGTTTACCCCTAAAAAACACATTAATCTATCATATATCATATTTATTACCATCTGATAAAAAGCTTTCAATTTCACAGTTGTAATAGAAGACTGAGATTTTTTTAATAAAGTGTATATAAGACGGGGGCTTAATTCAAGGCCCATAAAATGTATTTTCTAAATCTGCTCCCTACTATAAAAGCTGGAGTTCTTTATGAACACAACATAACCTTTCAAAGTAAGACCCATACTGGTTATTTCACGTAGGAGATGTCTGTGTTTTCTCTGTGTTTTTCTCACTGGTTTGAAGTGAATGGGGGGCTATGTTAGGAAAAGGTGAGGTTAGGTATTTACACACACCAATCGGATTTTAGCAATACTAAAGTCAGAGTCAGGCTGGTCGGATATTTATTTGGTTGTTTGCTTATGTCGCCAAACAGGGGTCAAATCTGATCAAACTACATTACACAGTGCTACTGAAGCAGATTTTTGAGCGTTAAACTATTATCAATTTAAAAGTTGTTTTCTAACTCATCTTTTGTTGCTTAATTAGTCACAAATACATTATTAATGTTACATGGAAGTGCTTAAGATTTAAAGTCAATTTTTTTAGGTATTTTCAGTCTCAACCACAAAGTTCCTAAAGCGGAAAAGTTTTAGGTTCAATAGTTTAAAACAAGAAGGAAAGACTTCCGCTTTAGTATCACAAGAGAACATTTAGCCCTGCCCATGCCAGAATATCGATACCATATCACAGGAGAGCGCATCATGACATATCGCATTATTGATTATTTGTCACACCCCTTTATTAATTAGGGTTAAAGACATTAAAGTGAAAATTGAACATTAACCCTTCTTAATGCTCATTCCTTTTTGTAGTGCACTATACATATCTTTTAAAATTTATTCTAATTCTTAAAAGCTCTCATAGCTGAAATGTGGAGAATCAGAACGACTCCC
This sequence comes from Xiphias gladius, assembly GCF_016859285.1. Taxonomy (NCBI): domain Eukaryota; kingdom Metazoa; phylum Chordata; class Actinopteri; order Istiophoriformes; family Xiphiidae; genus Xiphias; species Xiphias gladius. The sequence goes on along the minus strand of NC_053421.1, from coordinate 27,140,030 downwards.
CGTGTATTTTATTTCTGTTTGGAGTATTGCTTGTTGTTAAAGACAGTAGCAGGGACCCTGTCCTCTGGTTAAAAGGCTTACTTGTTGATAAGGTCCCACCTACTTCAAGAATTGCATCTCAATTCGCCATCGGACTAATTTAAATGGTCTTAAATGGTAGTTTATGAGTTTAGTTCCTGGGATTATTTGATCAAAAAGGGGCCATTATGTTATCACTCCATCTAAAACAGGCAACAAATAAAATAAAGGGGACACTGATAACCGAGAACTGGAGCACAAGAAAAATGTCTCTATAATTTAGTGCCTATTCTGTGCTCCTCTCACAAAGTACTTTGTGAATACCACTAATTCACTTGCTTTAGTGGTAAAATCCTAAAATTTAAAATTCACGGATCCAGCTCCGGCAATGTTGACCATAATCATTTCTTTGTCGCGTTTCTGCATTTTTCAGGAACTACAGTAAATTCACCCATTTACAATGATCAATACACAGCCAGAGAAAAAAAATCCACCGCAGATGCCAGAACAGCTGATGCTGGAGGTTAAGTGTTCCCGAGTACACACACAGGTGTGTGTGCTTAAAAAAAAAAAAAAAGCCAAAAGCACAGAAGTGATCTATGTCTCAACGCACCTCAGTGTGCTTTGCTCGCAGTCCTGATGAGTTGCCGTGATTGGATGGAAAAACAAGTCTAAGTGATATGGCCCTCCAGTCACCTGACTATCAGCACCATGTGTCTGCCATCGCGGGCCCTTGGCTGGCCCGAGCCTACGTGGCACGGCGACATATTGCGCAGGTATATGGCAGTCAGTAGTTATTCATCATCCATAATGTTAACGATTACAGCATGTCGATAACAAACCCAGGAGTTAAATGAGTTTGTGCACTCAGCTACGCCTGCGCCTTGGCGGTTCAAGGTCACTCCCTCCCGTCCCTGACAGGAGGGATGATTCCCGGGCCGGGCTGCAAGCACACACATCTTGCCTCAAGGTCAAGTGTGCCACTATTTAGAACAAATAGATACATAAAACACTCAATCTTGTGGGTGGCTAAAGTATGGGCCAGGACCTTGGGCTGGGATAAAGTTGGCCAGCAGCTCGTATATTTCGTCCTGTACTTGTATTTCAGCTTGACACTTTGCCACCCCACACCTCATCCCTCCTCTTTCTCCCCCCTCTAACCACTTAAACATTTTGAAGTCACTCTCATGTGACTGAACGCAAAAAGTAAGGTATGATTTTTGTCATGTAAGAGCTCACCGGAGTGCAATGTGGACGGATCTCGATCGTCCCAGGGTGACAAACCGTGCTTATCGTCCAGTCCGGTGGCCAGCTGAATTTAGACTCTGCAGCCTCTTTTAAGCTGCTCTGTCAAACATACCATGACCAAAGCTGCTATTCACCTATGGATGGTTGAGAACTAAAAACACAGAGGGCCTTTGTGTTTGAGCAAGAGCAGGACAAGGCCAGGGCGCGTGGCGAGAGGATACACTTGATTTGGAGTCAGTTAGCAGCTCATGCCTATCGTAATGGACAATGGGGCAAGGGCAAGTGTCTCCCTCCCCTTAGCTTTCCTCTCTCCCACTCCCTGTCTCTCGGCGTTCTTCCCCCAGGAGACACGAGCCGGGGGCTGGGCGCTCTGATGGCCAAGCGTGACATTTAAACCCCTGCCCTCCGGTAGCTTTAGGGGGGTTTTGTGGAGGAGAAGGGGGGGGGGGGGTGCAGAGAGGTCCATCTGAGCACAGAGAAAGAAAAAAGGGGGTACGGACAGAGGCTCACCCTATAAACCCCCTATCCCTCGATGCACATGCAGCCCCCCCACACCCTCCCCTGCTTCCCCCTGCAGAAATCCTCAGAGTGTCAGTGCGGCGGGGGCCCCATTGTGCGCAGGCCTGCCGCCGAAGAAAAGGGCCCTTTGGTGGTAAACAATTCAGCTGTCCACTCTGATCACAATGGGGGCACATCCCATTGCTTTGAGCATCTGTTTCGAGTAGGTACTGGTCCCCTCGCCGCTCGGCAGCGCTGACCATAAATAGCCGGTGAGCGACTAAATCCCCGAATCTGCTGGCCCACTACCACCTGCTCTCAGCCTCCCCTCCTTTTATCATTCCTTATTCGGATCAATACTGTTGACTCCACCGCAGTGTCTCTCAAAAGACAAGTTGAATAGCCTTGTGTTGGCTGTTTAGTAGGATCGCATGCTTTTTAAATTGTGAACAGTGTGGAGGCCAACTGTAAGAGTTGATTAAGGCATGCATGAGAAAGAAGATGCTTTTCTGTCATGACACAAGGCAGCAGGAGTTATCTGTAGGGGCCCCTCATTCTTGCAGCTCTTTCCATGGCTACTCGATGCCCCCTTGTGGTTGTTGTGGATATTTCAGTCCTTGTTGTGAATTTCATCCCCTGTCCTTACAGTAATGTTCTCTCTATGTAAACACAGAATGGTGGACGAAGTATAGGTAAAAGTGGCAATACTTCAACGTAAACATCCTCCACTACAGGTTACAGGCCTGCATTCAGAATTTTACTTAATTACGTAAGTATTATGTGGTCTTAACCTCAATTCTGCTCCGGCTCTCTGTTGTTTTGGATCTAAATTTTGAATTAAAAATTTTCTTGCTGCCACTGCCATTTATCAAATAAAATTTGAAACAAATCAATCATGTTACATGTGTGTTTTTAATTCACCTTGTGTTTCTTTCATATCTTCTTTTAATGCCTTTTAGGTCTCACATATAGCACTTTGAAATGGATTGTTATCGAAAGGCTGTATGCACATAAACTTTTGATACTTTAATTTACTTCAGTATCACGAGTAAAAGGACGCATCATGCAGAACGAATAATTTCAGAGTATTATAATATTATTATATTAAACCGATTAGCCACAACATTAAAACCATTACTGATGCATTATCATCGAAGTATCATTCTGGTGTTGAAGCAGGTGGAGATGGAGCCAATTCTATATATAACAATGCATCTTACCTTATAAGCTGATAATATCTTTTGTAATCCAAAGCCTCATCTGCAAAGTAACTAGCTCTCAAATAAATGTAGTGGAACAACAAGTACGAGATTTGCCTCTGAAATGCGGTGAATTAGAACTATGAAGGAGCAAAACAGGAAAAAAAAATACAAGTAAAAGTACCTCAACACTGAACTTAAATATACCATTCAAGTATTCTTTTTACCTCCGGTAACATACGGTGTGTTGCTATTTTATGTAAGCGTATGAAACAGTATAAGAATGTTCAATCCTTTTGGGCATTAAGCAAAAAATCTGAATGTACTTAATCCTTGTTCAAGCTTAACTGAGTTTTTTTTTTTCCAGTAATAACTGAATGACATATTTTCTGGATTTCCTCCAACGCTTGTGCCTACTACCTGATTCCAAAGGGTTAACAGCGAGCAGGGTACTCTGCTGGGGAAGCGCTAATCAGCTCGGAAACATTTGCTGCCCTTCTGGCAAGGTCAGAGGGGTCATGGTCCCTGGGCTGGATGTCCACTCCATCCCTCGCTCCTCCCCCTCCTGCTGTAAAGCCCAGCCCCCCTTTGGGGCCTATAGGCCCTGCAGGCACAATCACCGCACCGCGACTATAGGCTCACAGAGGCTGGCTTTAATCTATATGGAGCCCTGGGATGGACTGCGGCTGTCTGTCCATCAGTCTGTCAGTGGGTCTCGCCTTGACCGTACACAGGCGGCTCTGGACCTAAGCTATCGACTCAGACAGACCGTACCCAGATTTCTGATTGGTCTGCAGGGGCGTCTGGTGGGCCCCTCCTGCTGTTTGACCAGCTGATTGATCTGTTAACACTGGCCACTGGACGTGTGTCCCTGAATTTAATTTAGGAATTCATTTCTGGGAGACGTGTGTGTACAGAAATGATGTAGAGTCCCAGGATCCAAGTGAGGGATCGAGGATGGAGGCGAAATAAAATTGCAATTTAGATTCCTTTTCCCCCTCTGTCGTAAGATATTTGGAACGTGCTTGATGGGAACACTGGTCTACCTTTAAATATGTCCTTATGTTGTTTATTTCATTTTAAACTGAGATGTGATTGAAGTTGGTCCATATTCAAGTCTTTGTGCCTTCAAGTGTCTCCAAGGGTTACACTCCTTTGGGTGCCAGACGAGACAGACTCTCAATATGTGTGTTTTCCAGTCTACTTTATGTTTCTTTTTAGTTTCCATGCCATTCGATAGATGTTTTTGCCTTTTGGGCGCTATTTATCTGTTCATTCCTGTGATATAGTGCCGCTGTAATGTCTAAAGCAGAGATATGTGTTATCTACAATACACGACTAGACCTGCAAAGGTGCCTTTACTCTCACTGCATTTCATCACTTAGCGATACCCAGAGAACCCCGTTGTCAAAATAATAAAAAGTGCTGAAAAATGCAACTGGAGTCGGGGCTGCGGTTGGGTTGGGTAACCCTGACTAATTTCACAGTTCATAAATAGCGTCGATGCGCCAATGTGTGGGTATTGCCCACCATGGATTTCCCTGTCCATTCTGATTCACGCTTATCTGTTATCAGAAACAATAAAAACACAATGAGAATGAAATAAAAGCGTTGGTCAAGACAATGTCCGTGTTAGGAAGTGAGGACTGATTTGATGGAGTCTCTCTCTCCCCCCCCCCCCTGGCCTGCTGCAGACACGGGGTGGGGGGGGGGGGGTCGCTGCTTGGATATGCATCACAAAGGCTTCCTGCAGTATTGATCTGCAGTGGGTTAAGGCAGTCTATCAGCAAATGTCCCTCAATAGGAGATTAAAAACACACAGCTTGCCGGGCGGGAGGCTGCTGATGGGCTCTTATCTGAGCCCAAAGGTCACTGTGTACAGATATAATCCACTTTCACTTAACGGCTTCATTTAAGGCACCTCATATGCAAATGGTGGCACTTCACTGTCTATTCAAAGATGGAGGTTTGCTTTTCAAGAGGCAGTTGAAGCTTAATTTGTTAGCCCAGACACAAAACCTCCAGCCTTTTCCAGCTTTCCCCCTTTTTCGAAACCAAGGAACAAGCACAGGTGTCTGACAGCGTCTTAATGCTGATGGAAGCGGCTGCTGAGTGTTACGACTGCATGGCCTCCAGAGCTGCATTTCTGCACTTATCAACATTTTAATACATACCACAGGGCCACAATGAGAAAAAAAAAAAAAAAAAAAATTCTCTAAACCATGCACACACTGTAGCACAAAATCGCTATCGAATTACTGCATGTAAAAACTCATTATCATTGCCTGTACTCAAATGAAAAATTAGGCTCCTGAGGCAGAATTGTGATACCTGCCGTGTACTGTGGTTGGCAGGAGTTAGCGAAAGCTTCAACTATGTTGTTGTCTACCTGCAAAGTACCTCTACAGTCTATACAAGGTTCTTTATCACTGCCTGCTTACAGCTAATAAAAATATGACTCGTAAAATTCTGGTACGCACCATAGCATGCTCATGGTACGGCGTGCGCCACGATGTGTACAGGAGTATACAGCAAGACCTAAACAGACGAATATTCACGTGTGAAATAGATTTAATGATATGTTGCCCTGAGAGTAATGTATTTGTCTCTATCATCCATTAGGTCACTTTAAAATGATGAGCACGGTATTTGATCTCACTGCTTTCAAACACAGTTCCCTTGCCAATTATATTTTCTTTGTTAAAAAAAAAAAAAAAAAAAGTAACTAAATAATCTGCATACATTCATAATGAAAATGATATTAGTAAAAACAGATCCAGTTTTACAAGCATTTATCTGCACTAAGAAGTCATCCAAATACAAGTTGAAAAAGAATGGGATAATCCCTTCCTTCCAACTCTGCCTAACTTACTAACGTGAACACACTAGGAGACGACACAACCTGCATGGTCGGACAAACATGCCTGTTGTTGCTCCTTGAATCACCTGTAAATTTATATATCAATCTGACGTAAAACCAAGTGTCACATAAACTAAAACCACACAGATGACACTTTGACATTTTTCGTATTTTATTCAAGTTTTCCCTCCTGCTTTGTACACAAGTAACAAAATGGAACCAGTATAACAAACATAACCATTACAAGGCAAAATTAACACTGCTTTGTAAATTAGTATTCCAACTTCATAGATGAATTATATTGAATTGTAGGGAAGACATTTTAGATCTGTACTTCATTCAAATACATTTGTGTCAAGACCTCAAATTATCGCTAAAATTTTTTCAAAAAAAGGAGTGGAATTCCCTTTAAAAAAACACAACTACATAACTTGTAATCAATATTGAAATTTAAAAAACATCCATGTAAAGCAACACAGCAGGGCTGCTGTGTTAGCAGTGGGGTGTGAGGTTAATAGCGTTCTTTGGGCTCGCTGAATTTGCGTTTCTTCTTAGGCCCAGAGTTGGACGGCGTTTCCTGACTGTTGGGGATGTCAAATTGAGACACCTGAAAACAGCAGAGGAAACACACAGATGACAAAGATCAGCCACAGAATGTCATGGGTCTTCTGACACTGTGACACCAAAGTGATCAGCGCTGACTCATCTGTGAAACAAACAGGGTTCCTACGCATTTCCCAAGTCTGCCGTAGACATGTTTTTTATGTAAAATTACAGAAGTTTCTTTCAAAAATGGTGAACTCTTTTTTCCAGATACGGTTGTGTAATGATTTAACATTTTTAATATCTTAACTGTTCGACATTGTTTTGCACCTTAAAATGATTAATTCATTTTCCAGACCTATTCAACATACAAACAAATGCTGCATATTCATTATAAATTAATGCACATACTGTTGTTCTTGAATAATACGTAGAGTGACGAGTACTTAATCAGTTACTAGCTTCATTTACAGCTATATATTTATATTAAATTAGTTTTATTAAATTAGGGTCAGATTTCTAAAAGCTGTGATGGCGGGTTTCTCACCATTTTGTCCTTCATAGCGGTCTGCTTGTTGTTCACAGTCAGGTTTGTCTCCTGCCCCCACCAAACACACACGCACACACACATGCGCACACACACACACACACACATACACACACACACACACACATTTTTAATGTCAAATAATTCATTTTCTAAAAAGCCTTCAAAAATCTACTTAAATGTGTCAGTGTTCTACAACAAATAAAACAAGTTGACAGTGTTTTAAAAGTAAAATATGAAATTGATTTTCCCATCTGCTCTAACATCAGTCACAGCGGCTATGTTTACTTATACAATTTTATACTGAAATAGCCCTGTTTAAGGTCAAATGCTATAAACGTCAGAAAAAACAAATCAGTTAAAATAACCTGAGAGGTCTCCTGTTTAATTATGAAAAACCTGGTTAAGACGTCTGGGTTATTCCCTTAATATAACAATTACTGCTGCACAAAAACATGTAACTCTTCTTACTTTCAGGCCGTAACAGTGCAAACTCAAAGTACAATTTGGCTAAATTACTGCTCAGTCACACAGATACATTCTGTTCATGGGTAATTAACCGAGTAAACTTGATTATGGCACGAGTGCAGCGTGGAGGGGTTTCAGGTTGTCTAGCTGTAACAGTGTACGGAGAGATTTGGTGGCTGTTAAACTTTAAGTAGCTGACTGACCGTAGTGGACTGGATGATCCGTCCACTCCTGGTCCTCTTCAGGCCCACGTCCATGTCAGAGGTCCTCTTCACCAGAGTGTCCAGCTGAGAGGGGACAGACGGTCCATAATGCAACCGACCCAACGTACGCTCGAAGTAGCCCTTTGCTTGATATTTGCACCGAGCCTACAGTCATTCTGCATATTCCGACCACTGATAAACCCTTTTTGTATGTGTTTTTTTTTTTTTAGATTTTTCAATTGACGTGTCTGACACCTTGTGTTGAAAGGCATTTGTCTTAACAGCAATAGTTAAACCAGCTGTTAAAAGATTTTCTCTACATTTTAACCGAGCAATGTTTCTGCTCCTACCACGCGTTACAAAAAAAGAGACCTTGAATTCAATCAATTCTGGGTTTAACACTTTCTGAGAAACATTTTCTGCTCTTGAAAACAAAAAAAACAAAAAAACAAAATAATCCCAACTATTCTGAGATGTAAAATGGCAGAAAAAAAATCTTCCACTTCTTAACAAAAGCATTATTCCTTCTTTTTTAAACCTTCCACTTTTTTTTTTAACCACATGGCATGTTTACTTGCTATTGATTCGGAAAAAGCTTCCTTTTGCTTTTTTGTTTTGATTCCTCACCACCAATTTCCACTGGAACAATAATAACGCAAGCAAATAGGATTAGTCAATAGTAAAGTGCAAGTCTCGCCCTCTGCAGCTCAAAATGGTCTCGTGTGACACATGCTCATAGTTTGCTAGGGTTGGTGTAGATAATGTCACACCTACCTCTGTAACTTCTTTACAACTCTCCTTCTTTTCATGACAGCTCATTTGGATTTCTGTTTAAAAATAAATAAATAAATAAATAAATAAATACATACACTCCATGATTTTCATATAGTTCAAATTCTGTCACAAGCCTTGTTTTCAGTGTGTAATAATGATTATTATGATTGATCAATCTGGATTTACCAGTGTTATCCAAGTCTGTGTTTTCATTGTCAGCCTTCTCCACATCTTCAATCACGTGGCTCTGCAGATTAAAACATGTTACCTGAACACCATGATCAAACAATGTCAACAAACAACTTTTGATAAAACAGGTTGGCTCACACGTCTGACCTGTAGCCTCACCTCCATTGGCAACATTCTAGCAGTTTCCAAATTCATGTGTTGACAATGAAACTGAGCACATTCACACTTGTGAGACATCTAATAATTCTCAGGAACATGTCAATGAGGTCTCTCAAAACTATGATTGCAAAAACATTTAAAATTACACTTGTTACTTAAAAATATGAGCTTGAATTTAAAGATGTTTATGTAGAGCATTTGTCCTAAAAGCAGAAATAAGCTGCGGGAGATGTGGAGATAACTTTGATTATAGATTTATTTACAGTACTATAAAATGAGTCAATAGCATGACTGTTTATGAACAAATCATGACTGATATTACTCTGCCCTGCTGAGTGTAAATAAGCTTTATGTCTCAGTTGTTTGTGTGTTGACCTGTGAAAAGACGCCGTCCTCCTCCATCTTCAGAACCCACTTCTCCGTCACATCAACACTCTCGTCCACCTGCAGACATTTAGCAAAATGCATAGCTGTCCATTAAAATCAGCTCCCAGGAGTGATGACTTCAGCGATCTCTGTTCATTAGGATGTTGATTAGGAGACAAAGGTGAACAAGCTGGTCATTAAAGGCAGTGAATATTATTATGACAACTTAAAAGGAGAGAAACAGAATTAGAGGGAGTTAAAACGCTCTAACATAAGTATTAGAGAACATATAAAATCTTTTATGATGCCTTTTTCTATCCCTCTCTCTCATGCTTAGTTTTCCTTCACCTGCTCCAGCCTCCGTCTCTCTGTAGCCATGTCCAGCTTCAAAGTGTGGAAGGGGGTGGCCACCTCGCCCATGGTCAGTTTGACTGGTTCCCTCTCGAACTCCATGGTGTTGCCTTCGGCCTCCTTGAAGCCCGGCGGCTGGTAGTCGTGAGGGGTGACTAGAAAACAAACAAAGACGGACAGACAAACAAACCATGAGATACTTTTTACATCAAGTGTCAAAAGAAAATGTCATGACTCAGAAATATTTGCAGCCGCACGGTAAAAACACATGGTACATGCAGAGAGAATTGTTTCTGCAGTCTATCATTTCAAATCCAGTAAACAGCGGCAGATAACGACGCAGCTACTCGGACATCAGCCTTGTGAATCATCCTAGCAGAAGCATTTATGGATCTTTGTGATAATCTGGCAACAAGAGCAGTCTCACAATTATCAATATTATAAATGGACAGTAAAACATATGTAGAATCTAACAATGTGACAAAAGTTGCAAATAGGTTTATAGATCGTGGCAATTTTTGACTAATGCACCTGGACACGTTTTGGGGAAAATATACACCTGAATTAAGCACCACATTGTGATATAAAATAAAATCAAAAACTATTTATTTTCAGTTAAACCTATAAATGTCTCTTTTCCTTGAATTTTTTTTAAACTGGCTACAGTTGCTAATCACTATTGATTGCGTCATTGTGCAAATCTAAATGTCTTTAAATTTTGTGTTAGATGTGTGAGTCCGTATTGTGCAACTTTGCTGTTTATTTCTGAAACTGGTCTCCCCACCTGCCCTGACAAACTGCCCTAACACAAGACAGCGAATCTTTAGTTGAAGCTAAATGTCTAAAATGTGACACAAATGCATATAAGCTTTGATCAAAACTGTAGCACATATAAGAGAGTTCAAGTCTTACAGCTCATGACATTAGGTTTAACAAATCTAGTCATTGAACTATTAAACGTTCAAGCTTAAAAACTTCAGCACAATTTAATCTAGCCTCCACTGGTAAAAATTATAATTACGGTGCGTTTGTGTTTGCGTGTGCTACCATCGTCATAGTAGGCCAGCTTCATGTTGAGGCACACATTGTCTGGCAGAGGACCCAGGTTCTGCATCAGAGTGTAGAGCTTCCTCACCAGCAGGATGCTGGCCTTCTTAGTGTTGCCGCATGACATCGCTGACACGTTGCTGTTGTTGTTGTTGTTGCTGCTGGTGCAGAAAAGGGGCAGGGTGAGAAACGAACACAAACTATCCTCTCATTAAGGTTCTCGATATATTCTTCGGATAACATCTGCAGATGTTGGGTTACAGATGGTAGAGGCTTGTTTACTGGACAGACTGATACGACTGACTTTTAACCCTCCACCTGTTAAACGCTGTCATAGCACAGTGTTGCTTTAACTACAAGTTGCCAAGTCCGTCATTCGAACATATATTTTATGTAAAAGTATCATTCTAAACAACATAAATCTATTTCAAATTAGAGTCTAAATGTTTAAGTTTTAAAACCTACTACGTCAAACCTGTCCCACTGACATCTGTGTGATTGTGTATTAATTGATGCACAATCGTTTGGATGTTTTCCAAATGATGCAATAATGCAGTAATGAATAGCATAGTTGATTTCAATTCTTTCAGTCTTATCTAAATCTGATGTAGCTTCAGTTCAAGGTTTGGTTCAGGAAGCTACTGAATGCATTAAATTGCACCTTACTCTCCCATAGTATGGAATATTTTTTTGCCAACTTGGAACCAATGTGTTTGTGAATTTAAGGAATTCAGGGCGTTGAAAGGGTTAATTCATGCATTCGCTGACTTATATTTAGACAGAAAATCAAGTTACTTCTCCATATGTGAGAGTAAAGGCAATTTAAAGATGAATCATGCATGTATTCTCCTTTTGTTTGTTTGCCACACTAATATGAGGTTTATTCAGCATCTTGGTATCTTAACTGTCAAGCATGAAATAAATCCCACCTTTCCAAGTCTATCCGCGCTCCTTTTGCAGTGTACTGGATCCTAAACTGGTAAAACTCTGTCACTTTCTGAAAGACAAGACAAGACAAAACAGGTGCTGTGCATGAGATCCACAATAATCATATAAGCAGGTAGCTTAACGGTATTGAACATCAACATGGGCAGGAAGACAATCTGCACATTACCTGGGGGTTCTCTGGGTCAGTGTAGACCTAAAAATAAATACATAAAAAAAAGAGGCCAAACAGAGAAAACATCAGCACCATGAATATATCTGGATTTCTTTAAGGCCTTAAGGAAAAGACTAAACGCTGCAAGTACTCTCAAAAATTGAGTTAGAGTTACAGTTCCTAATATTCACCTGCTTATCTCTTTGCTACTGTAAGTTTCCCAACAGGACCCCTCACCCCAATGTGTTTATCTCAAACATTAAAAAGGACCAATCATAAGAAGTCAAAGATTTGCAAAATACTCACAGACATAATAACTGTCCGGAGCTGGTGGGGGGAAAAAAAAAAAAAAAAAAAAATGTAACCACATGAGTTACTGTTAGACACAAGAAAACATTTGAGTCAAGACTTACTTTGCTGGTTATGTTATTTTCTCATGTCTAACTTTCAATGACTCAACCAGGTGCACATTACAAATCTTCTGACTGATGGAAAAAGGTTGAATATGACTTACATATTTCTTCTGGATGGCCTCAAAGCATCCCTGCATCCTGGAAGAATTGAAAAACACACATCCAATCAACAGTGACCTTATCCTCCAACATTCTTCCACAAACAATGATTACTTAGGTCAGAAAGCCCTGAATCATCATCACATATAAAGCCAAGTGTTCTGGCATTTCAGTCTATGTGCGTATGTGTAATATGATAAATAGACTGTGGCTTGAGACATACAAATATTCACATTTAAAGCATAAAAGAATGAAATGACACCAATAGAATTAATTTGGACCTTTTTGCATATTGTTAATATGATAATAGACACTAATTTAACAATAGCAATTGTATTTTCTTGGATTTTACTTAAATAGTCATTTTGAGATTTCGAGATTTCTTAACAGTTCCCCCTCCGTCCTCCCCATCTTTTAAACCCAGCAACTGCTCAGTGTAACATCATTACACAGCTTACGTTTGACTTTTCATGATCTTAAGAGCTACCTATTTCACAGTAATGAATCACAACGATCTCATGACATTATTACACTTCAATACAGTATCTTCACATCAAGTCATTTGGTCAAAATAGATTGTGATATTTGATTCTGTCAATATCACCCAGCTCAACATATGTTATGACTCGCCTAAACTTTCTGTTTCAACAGGAATTATGTCCAAAAGGGTAGAGGACATTAAAATTATTGCATTAGTGAGCCTGATAGACAGCTTTGACCGGCAAGTGTCAAGCTGTCTCTATTTACCACTGAACAATCTGACTAGCACCGGGACAGCTGCGCTCCTCTCTAATGATCATCACTTTCTGATCTGTGGGAGGAAAACAAAAAAAGGGAGGTAAGAACCTTCTTTGTAAATAATCTCTAATGGTAAATGCAGACAAATACATTTCCAAGGGTAATCTAACCTTCAACATATTTGTTCCCGTAGGCTTTCTCTGGGAAAAGGCCTCGAAGGTACGTGATGCCAGACACTGCGATGGCCAGAAGCTTCTTTATAACAACCAAGGACTGCTGCTCTGAGAGAACCTGGTTTGGCAAAAGCTGAGTATCCTGCATGAGTGAAACAAATTAATCACAAACTGAGAGCAGTTTTCTCATCGCAGTTAACACAAACACAGGAAACTCGGACAGCCAACAGCTGCATCTGAAGGAGTGAAGCTCCAACGTATTTTATGACATATGAAAAGAAAGATAAAACTCAATAAATAAAACTTAGAAGTAGAATATTGATAATGATAATTCCTTATATGGTTCTTCTGATGTTCATGGACATAAATGTTGGTGTTGATTGATTTACAAAATCAAGTTGTGGTAGATTTTAAAGTCAGTTCTGATGTAAAGAAACCCATCTTACCCAAAGATGCACCCTGAAGATGATAACTACATGTGAAACATGCTAGACACACACCTACTGCAGCATATGATGACTATATGAGGATCATATATTCTGTGTCTAAAATCCGAATCTGCAGAGGAACTAATTAAAGCTCTCAAATTAAAATAGAGGTATAAAGTAGCATAAAATGGAAATACTAAAAAGAACAAGTACGTCCAAATTGTAGTAAATTAAAAAAAAATTTGATCAGTCTAGTTACAAAAAACTATTTTTCAAATAGGGAGAAAACTTGACACAACATAGACAGACTAAAACCGGATCATTTTGTCCTTGGCCTGTGGCTAACCAGCTAGTTAACTTGTGTTTGCAGCCTCACAAAATCAACTTTAGCCAGACCGGTTAGATTCATTTTACCTGGAGAGTTCTCACTCGTTGTACACACGCCATGGGTTTTTGGCGATGACAACCACATATAGGGAGCTACAAAGGACACAGAGGAATGGTGAGAAGAGGTTTAAAGCGGCCTACAAGACTGCCTGAGCTAGCTTAGTACCGTCACATTACTGTTCACAACTATTACTGTACTACCTTAAACTGCCACTAGCTAGTTATCCTAATTATAATATGTTAATTTACATTTAGGCAGCCGTTTCTTTGAATTGTTTCAAACCTAGCCTGTTGGCAATAAGCTTGTACTTACATGGCAACAATGAAGGTATATTTTTACAAGAACAGTACAGTACAATCAGTTTTTTTTTTAAAAGATCTTTTGAAAGAGATCTGGAGGAAAGCTGGGCGTTAACGTAAACCAACCGTTCCCGCTAATTGTTTGATTGACGGGCTAGCAACAGGGTCACCGACAATTAGCCAATCACAGAGCAGTTAGCTTGTCCTAAGTGCACTATAAAAAAGCAAAAATTAACGACAACGATGGCTGCCGATCATCTCGTCGAACCACTTTTGGTGTGTTAACTCATTAATATAACACAGTGTTCATTAAATTTTGCATTGATTATATATCTTTTGTGTTGTTCAGGTGATTTCTGTCGATGCAGTACGTCCCCCGCATCGCCCCCCCGAGTCTCCATTTTGTAAACGCATTGGACAACGCGCTGTCAATCAGCGAGAGTGGCGCCGTGAGCAGCATCTCATTGGCTCCATCGGTTCCAATACTGCTCTTCTATTGGTTACTGTATATGTCAATCACAAGTAGGACCCTCCCCCACCACCGCCTCATCCAGTGGTGATGTCACATCTCGTTACGCCATTTTTGTTGGGGAGCAGTCGTGTTCAGAAAAGGAGGATTAGGTTCAACACAGGTACATCAAACGGCACCTCGTACATTCATCTCTCTGGGTTGTCTGGCGAACCGGACACCTGCTTCTCCATCACACTCACACAATGTCGTCAGAAAACCTGGACTCGGACACTCAGGTGGACTACGAGGACGAAAAACAGGTGGGTTTCTGACTGCTGTCATGATGTTGTTGGCTAACTACCGCGCACGCTAGCAAGACACGGCTAACATCAGCTAGCACGAGTGAAGTGTTTGCAATACGCTTGGCGCTGCACCAAGACAGGGGAGGACTCCTGGGAGACACATGTAGCTGTGATAAGCTGGGCCGTATGCAGGACATGGCTTTTATGATTGCTGACACAACACACAGAGCACCTTGCCAGTGTGACACTTTGTTTTGTCTCTAGCCTTGTGTCATTGGCTGGCGATTCCACAGCAGCTCGGGCCTCATTGGTCTGTCCTGGGGTGGGGGGATCTCAAAACGTGCCACGGAGGACCGATAGTCTCCAAATAAAGACATAACGTGGTGATTTCACTCGGTGCACTTCGATCAGGTGGGGGGAAAGGCCGAACTGAAAAAATAACCTGGACACTGTCTTCGCCCCGAATCGCACTTCTTGAGATTCCTGATGGTCCTGTCCTGACAGTGACAACAACTGCAGTGTGCCGGAGCTTCAGCATTTCTACGCACCACCACAACAACGGAAGTCATGTGCACACACTTCAACAGCTGGATCAACGCCTTATCTCATGTCTGCGGACATTAGTATGGGTCATATTGGTTTTTATCAACTTTAAACGCCTGCAGTTTGTGTCTGCTTCTCCAGTTTCTGTGCAGAGTGCCAGCAGTTTAGCCAACAGAAAAGGAAAATGAAAGAAATAGGACCTTTTTTATGAAGATGATTATATAAATAACAGTTTCTGTGATATACACAAAAGTGTACAATCATCACACTGCAAAGCGCAGTGATAGAAATGCAAACTGCAGTTGTATTCTGCTGGCTAAGTATTTCTGAAAAAATTTAGGCAAAAAAATTACTTGGTAGTTGGTTTGTTTTGATAATTCCAATATCTGAATTGTTTTATTAAAATAGTTCAACACAAGAAATACAACGATAGCCAATAAATGATCAAAATTGACTCAATGCCCAGCCCTTAGAAGTACTTGTTTGGCTACACAGCAGGGTGGGGGTTTCAAATTCAGACTTCAGTTGACGAATCTTCTGGCATAATCTTGGATCTGTACACGTACCTCTAGTCATAAATCTGCAGTGAATGGTAATTATGTTAAGTGCTTTGAGAGATACTAGTCACTGCCAAACTTAAATCACTCAAAAACGATGTCTGTGTAAAATAAGGGACACATTAGGGCCACCTCGAACCCACTGACCAAAAGTCATTGCACTGCTTAAACCCACATAACACATTATAACATAATTTTAATTTTTCAGAAGTATTGCAAAGTTTGTAAAGATACCAAAAGTGTAAAGAAGATTTGTGTGTAAGATGATGCTTTAGATATCTAAATTTTTCAATTAGAATTAGCAGTCCTATTGAATACTATTTCACCTACTGTAAATGTGATGCAGCTTCAGTGAGGCAATGGAGGAAGCAGATACAGTATATCTGTAGTCAAATAGTGTGGAAGAAATGTTAAGTCAAACTTTGAAGCTCCCTAGGGGGATTTTTACAATAGTTTAAAACCATTGTAGAGGTTGCACAAAGAATGTTGTTGGATTTGTAGTTTCCCTGCATTTGGGCTGAATACAGTAGCTCATAAATTTCTCGTCATGGACCTAAGTGAATCAGCACACTCGGTGACCCCCCCCCCCCAGGGGGGGAATCTGTTCATCGGCTTCTGTGTCCTGAGTCACATTTTATCCCTGCCCCAGCAAGCTTTGCAGGCTGAGTGCCCTATCTTGTCTGCATAATGGAAGTAGGTCTATGCTGTGCGCTGCTCAGTCTATGTGTATATAGAGGGAGTGTATAAATGGCCTTTGGAGTTTTTGCGCAATAGTCCTAGATGCACTTTACACCTACTACTTCCTGAGTTTGTTTCAAACTCACATCAAAACACCTTATTCACGCTGTGTACACAAATGAAGTGAGCCTTGGTGGCCCGATTTACTGGCCTGAATATCTACCTGACAAGGACTTGAATAACAGGTATCTGACCAGTTTTGCACGTGTCCATCAGTGGCAACAACACGAATGCTTGTTTTGTCTATATCAAATTGCCACTTCAGGCTTCTCTAACCCCTTCCTGGTGTCATAAGAACTACAAAGTGTTGTCAGAGTATTGTTTCTTGACCTCAATTCAAAGAATGTTTCTAACAGACTCATAACAACGTAACCAATGTATTCACACTAATGGAAGACAGGGGACCATGAGATTTACTGTAAACATTATTATTTATGGCAACCGAAGCATGACCCCCACAGGAAGAAGAAAACAAGGTTTGTCATGTCCACATTAACTGAAAATAACAGCATGTAAGGACTTGTAATTAAGCAAGCAATTAAGCAATAATAATTTAACATAAGTAGATTTGCAGAAAAGAACTGCAATCAGAGTTGCATACTTCAGTGATTAGGTTTTAGATGTTATCAATATAAGCTTCTAAAAATCCTTTAGACCTCTTTTTTTAGATCTGTTTGTACCAGGCTCTTTCCTCTTCTTGAATTATTTCCTCTCAGGAATGATGTGTTATGAGAGACTGTAATAGAAAAACATTCATGCTGTGACTCATACTATCATGAATTAGCCTCAGTTCCCACCAATCATTGTCGTATTATTTTGCCCATTTTACAGCAGTTTTTTTCAAGAGCAATATTAATATTATATTCATATTTTTGAAGAGTGAAGCGGCCCTGGGCTCCACCGTAGACATTACTGTGGGAATTTCGGTGTTTTTTTGTAGAATCAGCAACATTTTTGGAATTGTAGGGTTACTATATATGAGTGGCTGTCACATAACCAGCTATTCCAGCTATTAAACATGTCTGAAGATGTAGCAAGACACTTTGAAAGGTCCCTGTTTGCCGCAAAGCAAGACTGTTTATGTCAGTTTGTTCTTGTCTCCACAGGACTCCCAGGAGAAGAATGCAAACCCGGTGAAGGCGGAGGAGGCCAAGCTGAAGGCCAAGTACCCCGGTCTGGGCCAGAAGCCCGGCGGTTCAGACTTCCTCATGAAGAGACTACAGAAAGGGGTAGGTGACCGCGGTTTGTCTACCACATGGTCAGAGATGAGAACAGCTTGGAGACAGGGTTGTGTCTCATTAAAAAGCGGTCACAGATTTGATCCCCTCAGCAGGCACCTCCCTGTCAGCACAACCGTGAAGCCCTCCCTGCTCATACATAATTGAAACCTTTGGGGGGAAAAAAAAAAAAAAATAGTAAGCGTTTCAGCTATCTGGTCCTGGTGATGTTTGTGCTGTGATCAGTCAAGCTCCAATGCATTACTGTCACTGAAAAGTCCACTTGAAAAACTTAACAGCTGTAGGCTACATACCTTGCATTTCTTTACCCATTACCTATGAATTGTTCTGTATTTTTCTTTATCCTGCAGAGAACTGGCCTCATGTGGACATCTTATTGAGATGTTTCTAGCTTGGCTACAATGGGATTTTATTGTAGAAAAAGTTTCCGTCATCTAAAACAAGACTGATAAACATTAGGAGTCCCTCAAAACCAAGAGATTCTCTCTTGAGATGCCATTTTGTTGTACGCTCATCAATCCTCTAGGGCTAAATTTTTCACTGAAGCAGAGAAAAACATAATTTCTCTACCGACGTAATTACGTAATTTAAACAGCAGCGCAGAGCACACCCCATAGCAGCGCTCTCTCTCCCCTCTCACTTTTCCTAGATTAGAAAAACTGTTGCTCTCTCCACCTACATGTATTCTATATGCTACAAAGAGCTTCCACCTCTGGAGACCGTTGAAAGTCATTCTGGCATATTACTGACTAGGAGTAGGAGTAGCCGAGGCAGGCTAGGGGGAGAGCCAAAAAGTAAATTGCAGTACTTCATCATAAGATAACTCCCAGAATGAAAATCATCAGAGAATGATGGTATTGGGCACTGTTAGAAAATCTGAGAGGGACTTTTCCTTTCGGTTTTTTGGTGACGTTTGAATCAGCACCATCCAATACTCAACTCAATTATTTCACTAAAAAGTTAAAAAATAATCAAACCCAGATTCATCTTTTGGTGGTCTTTTTTTTTTTCCATTTTATCTTAACACAGTAATCTCACTTTAATAATTCCTCCTGTCCATACTGGCTGTGAAAAGATCTCTTTCCAATGCTAAACCAGTTTAAGAGATTCTGAAATCCACGGTCCTAGTTCTGCACACAAATGCATTCCAGGAAGTTTCATACTAAATTTCAAATTTTGAGAGCCAAGTGCTCGCCTCTATTATGTAATTGCAGAGGTTTAAAGGTGTGCGCGTGTTTGTTGCGCCCAGCAGGGGAAACATCCTAAGGGCCTCATTCGGGCTGCTGAAGCCTCATATTAGCTCTAGCACAATAAGGACTCTGGATTTTGTCCTCCATTTCTTGTACTGGGATTGCATTAGGAACAGTCCTCCACAGGGGCAGTAAGGACAGGAGGAATAAATGCAGTGACAAATAACTCTTTCAGTGTTGACATATGGGTATGGGAATATTGTTTTGATTAAAACAAGTTTGAAAAGTGAAATCACTAAGGAGCACGTCTCTAAAGCTGTGAGCACCTCTCGTCTCTCTTCTCACACAGCAAAAGTACTTCGACTCGGGCGACTACAACATGGCCAAGGCCAAGATGAAGAACAAGCAGCTTCCCGTGGCAGGACCCGACAAGAACCTGGTGACCGGCGATCACATTCCCACGCCGCAGGACCTGCCCCAGAGGAAGTCCTCCTTGGTGACCAGCAAGCTAGCCGGCTAGCCTTCATTATCCCAGAAGCACCCTCACCCCCCTGGGGCTCCCGGCAAAGGTCCCTCCTCCTCACCCGTGTCCCCGACATGTCCACTCCCTCCCCTCCCCTCCCCTCCCCTCCCTTCCCCTGTCGTCCCCAGGCACCACTGGCTTTAACATATCGGGCAGAGTTGTATAAGTTAAAACTCCATTTGCTTGTACGTGGGTGGGGCAGGGTGGAAGGGATGGAGGTTAAGGCGGCCTACGAGGTTGCAGCCTTCTCTGCCTTCCCACCATGCACAGCTCTGCCCCCTCTGCGCACTCTGCTCTACCGCCTCCCTCATGTCTTGGTTTTCCGTGTTCCAAGATGCATCACAGTAGGTGTGTGTCATCAGGCAGGGGTTGGATGGGGTGAGTTAATGCACTTTGTATTCTGTATAGTACGTTTTGTTTTTTGTTTTTGTTTTTTTTGCATCCTGAATGACACCAAAATGTGTGTGAGGGAGTTAGGAACCATGATCGCAGCGTGTTTCTTTGACCTTTTGTGTTCCCTTTCTATGCTGGTGGCTGGCTACGGCGGGAGGGGTTGGAAGAAATATGTGAATAATTGCTTGCATACCAAATCTGTGAGGGGCAGCTGCCTAGATTAAGAGTTGTTGAGCATTCACTGACACCATATTGAGAAATGGAGGAAATGAATGGAGGCTTCCTTTAATCTCATCCTTGGGTCACCTTTCGTCGAACAAAACCGGAGGTCGTCTGCTACAGCGCACAGGGATGTGAAATGCCGCCTTTTTTCTCTCTCTCTCTCTGCTCATGTTGCTTTAATTCTCGACTCCCTTTGCTCCTGTTCTCTCTAAATATGCTGCATGATTGTAACATGTAACAAAAAAGAAATTTAGCACGTTTTTTTAACGGGATTGTGGCATCGGCTTAACGACAGGAAGTATCAAAACAAACACATGAAGCCCTGAAATATCCACAGTCTCACATCCTTCTTTTTTTTTTCCTTTTTGCTGTCCTGACAATCCATGTACACACACTCTTGTCAGCGGCCCAGGGCAAGAGCCAGCTGAGTGTATCCTTGTATAATTTTTAAAGGCTGGGAACGCTGCCAGTGTCTGAGTTCAGTCTTAGTTCGGTTGCTGTTGAGTTGCATCAAGACGTGTGTTTACTATGAGCCTAAAAGATTTGTGGCGGGATTGAAGCACCCTGCATAGAGTATATGGTTCAGTAAATAATACCCCAACAAGCACGTAATATGTAATAAGCTCAGTGCTTTAAGGACCAGACCA
Organism: Xiphias gladius; assembly: GCF_016859285.1. Classification (NCBI taxonomy): domain Eukaryota; kingdom Metazoa; phylum Chordata; class Actinopteri; order Istiophoriformes; family Xiphiidae; genus Xiphias; species Xiphias gladius. Next base: position 27,119,119 of record NC_053421.1, on the reverse strand, counting down.
GCTAGCATGCCTGAGAGAAATGGTAGTGCTAATATTGACTCACTTGGGATTACAACCTGGGATTTCTGGTTTGGAAATTCCCTGCTTTACCAGCTGAGCTAAATTTCACACTGCAGCTATCCGGCTAAGAGACCATGGATACACTTGTCTTTCTAACGTGTCCGTTTACACCTAATCATCTAGCTCACCTTGTGGCGTGATGAGGCAGACCGCAGGCCGAGGCGGTCTGGATCAGCACTGTGTTTGGATCTCATGGAGATGCGAACAGTGATGCGACCACCATCCAGGCATCTTACTTTCCTGTCGTCTTTGAAAACACAGATCCGAACACCGCTAAGGGTTAGCATTTCAGTGTCACACGTGAACGCATGTATTCGACACGCCTGCCATATCCCATCACACAAGTCACATTAAAAAGACAAAAGTAACCACAGTCATAGCCTTAATAGCTGTGTCCCGCAGTGGCGCGTGCGATTAAAAAAAAAAAATTAGTTTTCAGACATTTGGGACAGATCAAAAGAATGGCTAATTCTAGCTGCTTGTTATAGCTGAAAATGGACGTTGATTTCTCATCTTCTGTGGGACATTGTTTTCTCCGTCTTTCAAGACTTCCAGAATATATATAACACAGTCAGACGTAGTGGTTCCCCTGATGTCTTACCCTCTTTGGCAACGCACACTGTTTCCACTTGCTTAATAAAGAACGTATTTTTCTAAAAAATGTTCTTTATTAAGCAAGTGGAAACAGTGTGCGGGTGTTTCTCCTTCCTCATACGTTTCTACTCCACCTACGCATTTGTCACAAAGATCACTCAGGTGTGCAAGAGATTTTTGTTGACCTGCAGTTCACATTGTGAAACACTAACTTATATAAAAAAGATTACTGCTACTTTACGTCCCTAAAACATTAGCTGGAATACAGACCTACTTCTGCTACCAGCACCCAGTAGAATCATGTTTATTTCCTCCCAAACTGACACACTACACAGACTGATCTTGTGTCAGAGGTGGAAAACAGCAGGCAACCTGATAACCACAGGTGTCAGCCCAGCTCCCAACGTCGTCATCGCAGGCTTAAAGTGGGATACTTGCATGCCTGCCGGATGTGCTCACTCTAACACTTGGCGAAGCAGAGAGATTTTGTAACACACGGTGAGGGGGCAAAGTGTGAGCACAGTGCTCTGTGCTCAAGTCCCACCTGTCGATGTGGTTCAAACCTCTGAAACAGGTCAAAGGAGCCATCACCAGATCTGCAGGCTTGGAATGTGCGCCGTCCACACGTTCAAGAATCAAAACTGGATGCCGGCGCTCATGAGAATCCGCCTCCTTGTATATCGCTGCTTCAGGGAACCTTCACAAATGCACACTCCACCACGTAGGCTAGGTGATAGGGTGAATGCACCATCACGTTCTCGACCTCGTTTGCTTTTCATTGAGACTTTAAAAATGTGTCAAATTTGCAGTGGGTGAAAGCGAACTGCACTGTATGTATGTGCTTGCTATGGTGTTGTATGAATGCACTGCTTTTCTCTGTTCATTGTAAATAGACTTCAACAGGAAGGGATTTTTGTGGGTTTTTTTTCTTCCCCCCCACCTGCTTCTCACTGTTTCATAGCCTGAGCTACGTCTGATTCAATGGTTCTTCTCCTTTCAGTTTAACACAAGTTCTGCTCTATCTTAGTGTATTGCAGAAGCTATGTGAATCTGTATCATATGAAAATATGTGTAAATGCTGCTGATTCAGTCAAACACAAATCTAAGAGGTGATGCCCTGTAAAGAACACCTGTCCTCTTGATTCTACCAGTCCGACTCTCTTCTTCCCACCCACGTTTCAGAGTCCTGTAGCTCCAGTGGCAAAGTCGATTAAGTTTCACAGTGTGGTAAACTTCAATGGAAATTCTACCACTAAATTTTAAAGCTGCGTTGTTAAATTTGATCCAAATTGCGGTCTGACCAGAGCTTAAAAGAAAAAGGTCTGGAACACTTTATGTCACTTTGACCGACAAGAACATGTAATTTAGCATCGTATTCTGTTTTAATAAACCCACAGTTTACGGCTTCAACGAGTAAAGATTTCTAAAAGAAATGGGTGGAATAAGCTATGACATGTTGTAGGAAACAAAGCGGACAGGAGTTCTTGAACGCTACTTGATGTTTGGCTTTGCACGGAGCAGGTCAACTAGAGCGAAATAGCAGGGTATGTTTCAGACCCGACACGCAGGGTGTCTCTCGTTCAGCTATGATAAACACGTGCCAGAATGTATAAAGAAATGACAGGCTTGGTGCTCTGAAGTACTTTTGTGCTGCTTTTACCTTAATCTGTTTTCTTGTTGTTTTGCAAGTAAATGTTTTCTTTTTTTTTTTTTCTTTTCTTTTTTTTCTTTTTTTTTTTTTCTTGTGTTCTCTTATTGCATAATTAGTCTATTTCATCTTGGCCCAAGATAACTGCAGGGAAATCAGAGGCACCCTTGCTTCCAAGAAAAAAAAAAAAATAATAAGGGTTTACATGAAAAGAGGACGACTGGAGAACACAAGAATTGATTTTAAGAAATTCAGAAAGTACAGGAGTACTTGGAATGTTTTCAGTTGCGTGGGAGTAGGTGAGAGGATTTTTGTCAGTATTTGAAATAAACTTTTACATTAACAACGTTTCCTTGTTGCTTTTCATTGATGTCGGGTCTCTGCCATAGCTAGTTGTACCCCTGCTGTGTTTGCTGGCGACTGCGCGCTGACAGCCGCGCTGTGGGTTGTCCATCCATGCAGGCACCGAAAGGCGAGTACCACCTCCCACCGACCAGCAGGGGGAGGCACGGTCGTTTGTCTTCCGACACGTGGCCGGCTGTTGAAGACGAGGTCCCAAGTATTTCCAGCGCTTCCGAGAAGAAAATGTGCCGGAGTGAGATCAAAGTCGGATCGGCCGTTTATTAAAACGCGAACAGATCAGAGGACTTTACACGTGCCACCATAACTGCACTTTTTAATGACTGACTGGATAAAACGTAGATTGAAAAAACTCCCAAAACTCCCATATTGTCATTATTATTATCATCATAATCATTATTATTGTTAAGGCCTTTGTTTTTGTCATTATTATCTTTAGTAATGTTCTTGTCTTCAGTTTCGAAGTCAGGGGAAAATATCAAATTAACCCATAAATTAATAACAATCTTATAATTTTAGCCTCAGAATCCTTTTTTTTTTCACTTGTTTATTTCTCAAGTATTTTCTCTTTTTTTTAAATTTATTTATTTTGGGTTTGTTTTTTGTTTTTTTAACTATCCTATACAAACAAACAAGTCTGAAAAGCCTTTTGTTTTGAAGTGGTGACGTACGTTTGACGTAGCACGTACAAAGCCACGGATGTAGCGTCCTGCATAAATACTGACGAGCAGCTCAGGCTTCACTTCCGCTTGATTGCAGCCCCGCCATGGTGGATGAATAAACATTAGGGTAACGGCTAGCTTTTTTTTGTTTTATACGGGCTAGCTTCAAACCTCTACTATCTTAATTTTTACGGAAACAATCTAATTTTTCCAGCCAACAAATCAAAATGAATATTATCAAGTCGACGAAGCGGACCGACTGCAACGTTTCAGGAGTCATGAGCTGCTTTATTCTTCCTCAAAATGGAGTCGTGGAGGGACCGATGCACTACGGCTCAGGAGGTCCCTCCGCGCAGATTGGCGTGGGCTCAACATTGGACTCTCACAACGGGAATGTTGGTTCCGGCGATACCCCTAAGCGGCCGAAGAACCTGGAAGTCAACTCAACAAATGGGTATGCAACAAAAAGCTGTCGGGAGGACAGCGACCTGGACGACAGCTCTTTGCCGTGTACCCCGGATTTGCATTCGGACATTGAAATCACCGTTTCCAGTTGCCCAGAAGAGTATGAGGTGTTGGAGAATGATACTAGGCAACTCATTAACAGTTTCCTGATGGACTTTACAGGACGTCCGAAATCACGGTTGACGGAAACCAAAGCACAGTTAACGATGAAAAGAGTTGTGCAAGGCGTTTTGGAAAAACACAAATATACATTCAATGGTAGGTAGAGGATTTTATTCAAAAAGACAGCTGCTCATAGCCTTAAATTGCTTCAGCTACAAGCTGTATTTAACGCCACTAATTCCTCACAACAGACTCCACGTTTGGAACTGCTGTTTTGACCAGAAAGAGCTATTTTACTCGGACAAGACATTCAAAGAACTAAGTTAATGTTAAGTCAGCAGTCACTCGTTTCAATGGGAGGTGTACATTGAGTTGGTAGCCTCGCAGACATGTCTCCTTTAAATTTACGCGCAAGATAGATTTCTGACCAAGACCTTGACCTTTTTTTTTTGTTTGTTTTGTTTTTGTTTTTAGGTATGATCCAGAAACTGTCATTGGATAAGAGAGAGGATGATGTGAGGTTTATCGGCGCAGTAGCCAGGAGTCTCTTCGCAGACGGCACCGCAAACTGGGGTCGAATCGTCAGCCTGGTGGCCTTCGGGGGAGTTGTGTGTCAGTACCTGAGGGAGAAGAAGAGGGAGAACTGTGTGGAGCAAGTGGGGCAGGAGATCTCCTCATACCTGCTGTCTGACCAGCGGGACTGGCTGGTGAAAAACAACTCCTGGGTATGTCAGGCCTAATGGCTGAGTGGAAGGGTGTAGCAAAAAAAAAAAAAAAATGTACTGGTTGCATAACTGCTCTAGTTGTGCAACAAAGTGTGTCCAGTGAACATAGGCCCTTGCCACTATCATTACATCCATTTATTTTAACATTCCCTCTAATATTTTTTTATTTTTTTTCTTTGTGTGCAGGACGGATTTGTAGAGTTCTTCAGAGTATCGGACCCAGAGTCGACGGTGAGGAACACACTCATGGCCTTTGCTGGTTTCGCTGGTATCGGGGCAACACTTGCCCTGTTGATCAGGTGAACTTGGACACTCTTGAGATTTACTCTCAAATGCTGGATGCTTGTTTTTGTGTTTTTTGATTTTTGGTTTTTGTTTTGTTTTTGTTTTTTTTTGTTTTGTTTTTGTTTTTGTTTTTTGGGTTTTTTTTTTTTTTTTTTTTTTACCAGCCTTTGCTCCTTGGGTTTGGACTTGAGAAGATGGAAATGACAAGCTTAATTTAAGCCTAAATCATAAGATGATGACAGAACTGGTTACTCTTATCTTTCCTGGGCTCCCTTCCACCCACACCCACAAAATAAGTACACTTTTTACTGTTGATTTAAAGAAATGGACTTTACGTTCAGCAGTCAACCTTCAAACAATTAGGTTTATTTAATGTACAAAGAAATTTATTTTTCTAATAAATGTAAAATGTTTCTATGCAAATTGAAATGGTTATGGGAAGTCAGTTGACCTGATATTTTTTTTTTTCTTTTTTTTTTTTTTTTCCTTGCTTGATTTTTCTCAGATTATGTTTACTTGTCTCTAATTATATAACAAATCCCTGGCATCGAGGGTGTTTGTATGCAAGCACCAGGCCAAAGCAGGAAGGGATGGCTGCATTTTTCCACGTCATGCAGTCATGAAGCCCATTTCCATAGAGCCCATTCATAACCCCTGGATCTTTTTGTTTGGACGCCTCAACCATTTGAGGGGGAGGAGGGGGTGAATTTGCATGAGTGTAGGTCTGCTTCCTTGTTATGAAAATGTTGGATCTGCACTAGGAGACAAGAGAAACCACATGCAGGACTTTTGCCCGTACAGCAGACTGGAAAGTATGAGTCTGTTGGAAGAAATGAACAAGGACTGTGAGTGGGGAAGACGCAGATTGTGCTGTTCCGACTGCACCAAAGCTGACAGTTGGGGGAAGGACATTATTCATCAAAAAGACAAAAGCAGACAATGATTAATAGTACAGATCCAGTTGTAAGCTAAAAAGTCTGTATAGGTGAAACAATAAAAAAGAAAAATACAATTAAGATGGTTTGACCTTTTTGAGACTGCCTTTCTGTTAAGGGGTTTTTTTTTTTTTGGGTTTTTTTTTTTTTCCCAGAAGTGGAAGACACAGGTTACATCTACACTATACTAGTTCTGTTGTGATGAAATGAGTCACCTTGCACTATACTAAGTTCAACACCTCTGCACTTGTCACCCTTGGATGTTTGTTCACACCACAACCCAATCGCTGGCGTTTCCTAGAAATTTGATGAGGGTTAGCACCCCCATCGCACTGAGCACTCAGCTGCATCTGCAGTTTTGCGAGTTGCAGTGTAACTCTGGAGTTCAAGTGCACGGAGGCAGAATTGTGAAACTGGGGTAAAAAGCAGTTCACAACATCCTCAAAATTGCATAACATTGTCTACTTCCTGGGTTGCTAATTTTTTTTCCTAACTACCTAGAAACTGTTGACTTAATCAAATATACATTTGATTGGGTACTTAATGTTTATAATGTGTCTGTTTTCGGTTATGTTTTTAAGTGCTTGGATAAAAAATTTCAGCCATTTTCTTTTACCCACAAACATCTCTGGTATGGTTGTAGTCAGGAAGGTTTCTAGAGTTTACTAGACAATAATAGCTCCACCCTGTTTTGCTGTAGTGTTGCTTGTGAAAATGAAATAGAAATTCAAGAATACTTCTGCACTTATGGTCATCTAAAACCCAAATCTTATTGCAGGCCACATCAAGCCTCAGGCAGGGGAATCCTTGGTGATGCTTTGTGGCTGGGCCCTTGTTTGTTCGGATCCTCCCGTTGTCTTGGGTTACAGGACAAACAAAATACTCATCTAGGTCTAACGAGGAAATGGAGCACAGCCTCTCCATGGTGATGATCCACAGCAGACTTCCCCCAGTCCTCTCCTGCAGCTAATGATGTTAGCTGCCACCCTGCTCACCCCTGCACAGTTCAGTGTAAATAACAGTAAGCTACACAATGGGGAATTGAGGCTGAGGCAATTTCATAGAGCAGTTTTCAACATACACAAGCGGATTGGGGGTGCAGAAAACAGACAGCAGCGCAGTGTGCTGGGGCTGAACATGCAGTGCACCCAGTCTGTGAACGACCTTTATGTTGTTAACCAGTGTATTAGTGCAATACGTTAAGTGTGTGTGCATAAATTTTCACTTCTGCCTAGAGTATCCATGCTGAAAAATGTTTTACTTAATATAAGTTCCTTCTGTATGGAGGAGTGCCTTTGTCTGTCTATTGGTGACCTGTATGTCGAGATATGCAAATAGCAGTGAGAGGAGGTGATAACCGAAACTTACCTACGCACACGGAACCCTTCGCTGTGGCAAAGTAAAACTAGTGAAATTCGGGTATCTAGAAATGAGAACCCGAGCCCTGACAGGGCTGCACATTACCGGAAGGGAAACCATCTCTGGGCTACATCTTGACATGCTTTTAAATAAATTAACATCTAAATAACCATATATTTGTGCACAGGTTTTTTGTTTTGTTTTTTTTTTTTTTTGTTTTTTTTCCTCCTTATTCATAGTCCTACATAATGTGCGTCAAACTGAAAATGAAACGGTTGTGGTTGGCTGTTTCCCCCAGGGCTACTAAGTATTTGCCCTTTATGGTTAAATGGTCAGTTATATTTCACAACAAAAGAGAGAACTCGATGAGGAAGCTCTCAGAAACATTCTTTCAAGAAAACTACTCTACCAGACGCGTTCACATTTCCCAGTGTGATAGTGCAGAGGCTCCACTATCTCACTGTCAGAGCAGTGCAGCTGTACACTAAAGCTTGCAGAAACCCTCCAGCAGGTGAACACATTTCTTTTCATGGGATAGTTTAAGGAGTGGTATTGTCTGCACACATTCTTAACATTCAGACCCGGAGTATTGATTATAATCAGCTTACATCAGGAACTGCCCAACCCAGAGGAAACCGACTATTATTCAGGATTAAACTTACACTCATCTTTGCTCGGATTACCTTTTTAGTCTTTCTGTGCTTTAAGCATGCGGGAACTTTTAATTCCTCTGGATTTTAAAGGAAATGAGTGGTTCTCTGCAGACTTTTTGAGGATCCAGGCCTTTTGGTGGCTCATACATTGGAGAAATTCTAGAGAAAACTTTACAAAATAGTTTGGATGAGTTTCAGATCTAGATAAACTCCATTTCACCATGGTTTGTTGCTAAAGTTTTCTTCATGAAGCTTTCTACATAAACTGGGCTGCTGCAGTTTATTCGCAGTTTCGTAATTTGAGCTCTGAAGAGCGTTCTTTTAAGGCAGTGACAGCATTGGTTGTAAGCCTCTCCACTTCCCCGTAGCAACAGCCCGCCCCCTTCACTTTAAAAAAAGCAACAGTTTCTGGGAAGTCAGCTGATGCACAAGTTTATCTTTAACAGGAGTGCTCCTCTGACGATTTGCCGAAGTTATTTGCTCGAAGTTCTGACCCTGAGATGCAGAGATAGGCCGGTTCTTTGCAGTTTGAAGTCACACTGTGTCAAAGGGACACAGACTGTGTTAAATGAGAAAGTTGAGTTAGGTTCCTGCACGTCTCTCCAGTGCAAAAAAAAAAAGACAGACCAAGTATTCAAACATCACAAGAGCTGCCTCACTGGCAAAGAATTAGAGGCTTGCAGTGCGTCTTTGAGCTTCAGAGAGAGTCTTTAATTATATCTTAGCCTACAGTCTGTGCTCTGCTATTTGAATATACAGAAGTTGTTTATGGATTTGTGCAGAGCACCCTGTGGGTGTCTGCTCAGCTCTTAATCAGCAGAAGTGCCTTTGAGCAAAACACGTCCAAATGTGTCTCTGGGCATTTGCTGTAAATAAGTATTTTCATCCTCTTACTTCAGTTCTATATTGTTCCCATGTCTGGTGCTAAGCACTCGCTGCTGTGGTGCTTCCGCGCTGCACTTCCCAGAGGCCACTTTGTTACTCAGTGTACCTTGCACTTGTTCAGTTGTGTTCATCCCTTTTTAATTTTATCCTTACATTTGAGTAGGTGGCGCTCCTTCAATTTTTTGCACCTCTATGGCTGCTAATGCCAACTCCTCAATTCTTATTTTCATTCCAGAATTTTTGACCCTGCAATCGGACACACAAAACTACCATCTCCAGGTGTGCGAGAAGCTCGTTGCTTGGAAACACCTGTCAGACGCCAGGTGCCACATCCATAAAACTTTATGCAAATTGCAGAAATATGCGTGTGTAGTCGCTCTAGTAAGAACCCCTGCGAACGCCGTGTTCTGCGTCGTGTCAGCCATCATGAATTACGCACAAGCCTTGCACTCATTCCCACAATTATCTATAAATGGATGTTGGCACATTCTCCTGTTTAATCTTGTCTGAATGTAAAGCAGACACATACTGTCACTGGTCCGGGAAATGTCCTTTAAAGGCGCCAAAGCAGCTTTTTGAGTTGATAAGCTCAGTATGTGCTGAGCCATCACGGCCTATCGACCGCCGGCACACGAGGAGGTCATATTGATGTACATGATCCGCACAGTAGGGTGCTGTGCACTTTGAATATGTAAACCTACATGTTTTCTCTGTAATAAAAACATGCTTGTTGAAAGTGTTTGTTTACACAGGTATGTAAATGTTAGTACTGTGTATGCAAATCTGAGACTCTTAGACCTGCGGTATCTTAATTAAAAAAAAAAAAAAAGATTAAGGCCTCAAATAGCACTAAAACTAAATGATCGGGTTTTTGATGGAAAATTCGTCAATGCCACTTGAAGTTATTTATTGAAGAAGTTATGGGAAAGAAAAACATTTGCTAGTTATAGCTTTGTAAATGATTTGATTTGCTTGCTTAGCTGTTGGTCATTAAAGTAAGTGAGCCACTTTTGAGCTTTGGTAAATTGTGATGAACAGTTTTGGGCTTTTTGGCCATAAACCAATGATTTTAAAAAAAAAAAAAAAAAAAAAACGTTAGCTTTCAGACCTAAATCAAAATTTTGCCCAGATTCTTTGTCATTGTCCTTTTTTTTTTTTTTTTTGCAGGCTCCCACTCGCCTTACTCTCTGTATGTGAAGCGTTAGGGTCAATGCTCAATGCTCGGGCGCTGCTCATACAACTGGCATGCCACTGCGTAGCATGCATTTTCAACAGCCTTCATGAGCTGCATGTCGTTGAACAATGGTGCGCATTGTTACGAGATGCAGAGTGGAAAAAATAGCCGTAAAAAGAAGCGTTAGACAACAGCGATTGGATCAAAGGTCAAAGGGCTCTCATTCATCAACACCTCAGCCTGAACTCTGAACATTCAGTTCTTGGCGAGGAGTCGATCTTTATCACCGATCCAGTTTAATCCACTGGGTGATGTGTCATGTTCCTTTCTGAGGTGGAGTCATCCCGCTCTGTGAAACTTCATTCTTTGACTGATGACCATGGTGCACTATTAATAGAGGGCTTATCCATGGTGGCAGTTGTGTCATGCAGGCTGCCCACTATCATCTCTTACTGCATCCTGCAGTTGCTGATTTCATAAAATCTTTTTTTATTTTTTTGTTCTGTGTGTTTTAAACTATGATCATACATACTAACCTAAAACAAACTAAAACGCAGTAGCTTGTTAAAGGCGGTCTAGTCTTTATGCTAACTCCTCTTGGAGGTATCGTTTGAACTTTGCAGATTGTTTTATTCCTTTACAGAATATTTCCCTCGCGCACCTTGATATGCACACATGGGCACCGTCTGTGACGCTGTGGGTAGGTTGGATGTATCGGTAGGTCCAGTATGGGAAGATAAGCAGCGAAACAATGCATTTGCTGTCCGACACTACCGTTTGGGATTCAATGGTCAATTATTTGATCTATGAAACATCTGAAAACATGGAAACGTGCATCAGTTTCTCAAACTCCAGAGTGACATTTAGCCAACAGTCCAGAAGCCAAAGTTATTCCAGTTTACAATGATCCAAAAAAGAAAAGAAAAAAAAAAAAAGATTCTCAAATGGAGGAAGCTGGACACAGAATGGTTGGAGTTTTTGCCTAAAAAAAATGACTTAGATGATCAATAGCCGATCAAAATGGTTACCGATTCATTTTCAGTTGATCGATTAGTTGACTAATCATTTCAGCTCTTCGAAAGTCGGACCTGCGGATCAGTCACGTAGGGGTTGTATTTCACAGACGCCGCCATTATAGACTTTGTAGTGAAATGCAACGTTTTCACTGAAAGAAGAAGATTCTTGCATTATCTGTCAGGGTAAAAGGTGATGAAATGCTGTGACTTTCAGAATATTAAATTATGGAATAATTTTAAGTAGGTGTGTGGACAGCTTCAAGTGTGTGTATGTGTTTGGGGGGGTTTCTTCCTCCCGGGGTGTGATGAAAAAAGTGTATTAATGAATATTCACGTGTGATTATGTTGCCATGTTCTCACTTGCCAAGTCACTCTGGCTGCTGTGAGATGGCAGCCACGCATCGGTTCTTTGCTCGAGCAGAAGTTGTTGTAACCGTCCCTTTCTCGGCACACTGTGTACTCTGAAGCAGGTCGTTGACCCGGTGTTAGGTCACTGGAGGCTTTCCAAGTTTTGTTTTTATTCACAGAGGAAAGAGCAATTTAGTAACAAGGCCAGTGTTCTGTCTAGAAGGGACACGATGTTCCAAGCAAAATTCCCAGCTTGTTACAGACAGGAAGGAAGTAGTATGACATTTTGTCTAAGAATAAATACCCAGCCACAGCAGTGAGTACATGGCACTCCTAAACTGGCAAATGTTCAGTCATTTTTCTACCCCAACAAGTATCAGTGTTTTTCATTTCATTTCCTTTTTATTCTTCCTTATACTTCTTATTCTAGTTTGCAAAGAATAAATACTTAACCGATGATGACTTAACTGATAATGATGCTTCAGTTGGGTTTGTTTGTGGTAATGTCATTGAACACCGCTGCATTTAGGAGTGTGTGCCCAGTGAACACACCATAAACTTAAGTAACAAAGCCCTTTAAACACAGAGCCCTTCGACAACACGCGGACACAATGCGGGATCTGCCTTAGCTGATTTTGTATTTTAATGGTGCAAAAAATAAAACCCAAGTTTTTCTTGTAACCAAATTGGCACCATTAAAATTGTGCTTTAATGGTGCAAATTTGGTTATTAGCAAAAAAAAAACCATTGCAAATAACCAAAGCAAAATGACATGCAGTGAACCTGAGGCTTTAGGGGCACTTTGGGGTTTGATGCTCCTAGGGACAGTTGCCCTAGTTGAGAAACCTGATTTCTTAGCCGTGTGTGTACACTAAAAATAAGTTTTAACGCCTACCATGGGTTTTTTACATGTTAGCATGTGCATGACAAAGTGCTCAGACATGAGAAGTACAACAGCGACAGCAGTATGTTGGGATGAAAGGAAACATCATCACTCGCAGCTGTGCATCCCTCCAAAATAACCAAGTCCAAATTCAGAATCAAACTGAAACTAAAATAAGTGCGTCTAAATAAGTTCAACCACAGACCCATTCGTAAGATTCAGACACATTTGTACAATAAAGGGACTTAACTCTCCTGCTTTCTCACTGTGCCCTCACATGATTCTGAAAACACAATGTGAGACCAGCAGACGCGCATATGAGGAGTACCTACTCCAACCTTTTTGGGACTTTGTCTTCTTTTGTTGCCGACACAGTTCTCCAACAACTCTGAAACAATGAAGCTGCGTGACTAACATATGAGAAGTAGGTCACCCTTTTCCTTTAAAACCACTGAACCTATATGAACTGTGACAGAAGATGCATGTGCTCTGGAGCCTCCTGCATCGTGTTTGCTGAAGCGTCGGGAGGCGTCTCTTTCCATCGACTTCTGGTATTTCAGTGTCAGACTGTAACAGGCCCGGGCTTGTTTGACCCGAGTGCTCCGAGGTGCGATGCTGTTATGTCTGGATAAACCATCAGGTGGGTTGGAGGGTCAGATGGTCAGTGTCAGTTGCAGCTCGTCGGCCCCCACCCCACCCGTCTTCACCTTTTTTTTTTTTTTTTTTTTTTTTTGTTTGGAAACCAGATGTTTGCCGAGCATTGATGGTGGCTCGTTGGCATCTGTAGCCTCCAACATTCCACACAACAAGTAGTAGAGCTCGGCGGTGGTTCAGAGGCCGTTGACCCCAGCTGAATGAGAGTCATTGTGTTTCCTAAAACAAAAAAACAACTGTGCTGCTGACTGTCATCCGTTTTTTTTTGTCATTTGCAGACGCTCAGCATGTGGCTGCGCGTAATTCATATGACCGATTATCATTTCGCCACGGCAAACGTGGAGTCATGCATATTTGGATCACATGCTTTTTTTTCCACAGCACTCACTGAATGGATGAGTGTGTTGAAATCCCTGTTTCAGCTGGAAGATGACTTGAGGAGAAGTTCAAAAGATGACCTCATCACGAGCAGGATAATTATAGACGCCCTCTTCCTCCTTCATCTGAAGCTGGGATCAGCACTTGGTCAGCAGAAAAATGAACACAGACCCTCGGGAAATGAATCGTGGCTGTGAAAGTCCCAGTGCCTGGGATCAAAATTTACAAAACTCACGCAAAAACGAAAATTTTAGGTGGCCGGAGGTGTGACTCATACCCTGATGATGTCCGCAATTTGGGCAACGTGACCAATCACGCTGAGTTAGAACGAGGTTCTGGTCTGGGAATTTACTGTTAAAAGTTGGGTGATAAAGGCTGCGTTCAGTCGGACTTTAGTCCTGTGCAAAAAAAAACGTAGCCCCCTCATTCATTTCAATGGGGCGAGTCTGACGGCACAGTGGAAATGCCAACGCAGAGGTTCTGGTAAAAAAATAAATAAAATTAAAAAATACACAGGGTCGTCTACCAAAAGAGTTGAACCTTTGGATCATTGCCATTGATTTAAGATTCTCATCTCTCTGCTCCTGATCCAATCATTGTCAGTTGTTGCCGATGAAATCAAGAGCAAACCGGAAAAGGCCTGTGATATACAAGAGGTGGAAAGTCGGTTGGGGGATGGCAAGAGAACGTCTTGATTTTCCCAAAATCTGAGGCAACACCACGTTTCTCCATCCAGGATCTGACAGACATTTTGCGTCTCCCTCCCCATTTCTTTACCATTTAAGCGCAGATTGCAGCGCAAACGAACAACACAAATAGTTTGCCATCGGTTTTGTCTTTTTGGTACGGTCACAAACGACAGATAGGGGAAACAAAAATGAATTAAAACAAACGACACAAAATATCAGAAAAGAAACTACGTTCTGAAAAAAATTAAACTTCAAATTAAGTGAATCTAACAGGACTAAAATTGAACATGCATCTTCAGTCATTTTTATTATTTCTTTATTAGGCTTAAAATTTTTTCCCATAGTCTCAGAAAAATGTACATATATTGTAAAACTGTTTGACCCTCCACGTTTGCTATAAGGCCGATACAGAAAATGTAGGCTAACGTTCGAAATTGGTGAAAGTTTGTCGGCCACATGTTTGATGGTTTCACATACAAACCACTAGGTCTCAAAAGTAGCTGCATGGCAGCAGTGTTTCTAGACTTGAACAGAAAGGGGGGGAAAAAACCCAGCACATCACAAAACAAACCTCAGCTGCCTAAAACAGGAGTAGGTGAGGTCTCAAACCAGAATTACCTTTTTATGTAACTCGTAAACCTGGTATTTAAAATGTTTGTTCAGCTGCTTCATTCATCACATTTTTAATTGGAACAAACTCTGTCAAAAGATGAACTTGATCTTGTTATTCTGACCCAATCACAGTCACATGTAAACGTTGAAAGGACTCTCGTTTTAGACTAAACATGTTTTTAGCGTTGCACTGTGTGACCTCCCCTCAGCAAAGATCAAAAATGTTGATGTTTCCTGTGTTATAACTCCAATAAAGCAGCTGTCGGCCCACATTGTGCACAAGGAAAAAAACAGGCAAGACAGTGAGCATGGAAAATGTGCTTTTTCACACCTATGGTTTGTTTCGTTTGATCAGATCCGGAGTTGAAAAGTTGACTTTTTTCCGTTGTTTTCCGTTTGTAAGTTCGCACTCATTAACCACAGGGAAATAAATCTTTGTGAACAAAAGGCCTAGCAATCGGTTATAAAAGGTTTTCTGATGTTGTTTTTAGGCGTGATTTCGTTTCAAGGGTCACGTGGCCATCCATATTTGTTCACTGACAGAATGTAGCCTGGCTGGACTGGGTTCAGACCATGCAGCGTTCAGGATCTGAATTTGAGCCTGGCGATTTTAGCGTGCACCCAAGCTGTCCAAAATTACTTAAAAGAGAAATGCGACAATGAAGCATTGCGCTTCCGTAATGTTGTCCGTTTTTTGTGGATCAACATTGCTGCAGAAGAACCAGAGATATCGTCTGTTTCATTCCGTCAGAACCTGGTACACGCGTTTACCCGCAAATCAACTCTGCTGCAGACAGTTCGGTCGGAGATGTGCTATGCTAGTAGTTGCTAATGTAGCCTCAAGCATCTTCAAACTTGTAGTCGTCAGTCCGAACTGACGCTGACTCAAGGACACCGCTTGAGGATAAAACATCAGACTTCACGTAGCCCCCCCCCCCCGGAACCGCAGCAGGCTGTGTGCATCTTTTTTCCTGTACTTAGTCACCCACCCTAAGACCTGTAATCAAACTTTGAAGTCTTAAATTGATGCAGTTCCCCTTTAATGCAACTTATTGGCACCTGGGCATAACCGTAGGAAGCTTGTTTACTGGACTGAGGTTAACTTTCATCCCCCCCCCCCCTTTGTTTTGGTGTTAAAAGTAGATCCAAATAATTCCACCTAATCCCTCTGATGTTATTTCATGAGAAGAAATGTGTCGAGAGAATCAGTACACATTGTGGTTTTCCCTCAGTACTTCACAAGTTTTATTTTTCACCTGACGTCGATACCCTTCTCCATATAACAGCGAGGTTTCTTACAGTTGGTTGGAACCACATTGACAAGCTTAGTTCAGTTTAAATCTCTTTGAACAGTAAGATATTTACAGCACCTTGATTTTTATTTTTTATTTTTTTAAAGCTCCAAACCTTTTAAAAAGTCATTTTCAGCAGCATCCTGCTTCACACTCACGCGGTTATACGCGGTCACACCTGGAAGCCGACCAGGTGAACCAGGCGGTCCTGGACTATGAACCACTCGGCAGCCTTCTCGGGGATTAAGTGAGGTGACGTGTCTTGCTCAGGGGCACCTCAGCAACAGGTAGCGAGGAGGAAAAGAACTCCTCGTGCCCTTCCCTGTCCAGATTTGATCCTGCTGCTCTGGATCCTGACCCAGTACATTTCACTTACCTGATACCGAGCACAAACTGGAAAATGGCCCGGTGTCAGAATGTTGGGCGTCGTTCGCCAGCTCTGATAAATGTTTTACCAAGCAGATGAAATTACTGGTTTCAGTAGTTCCCCTGCTGCATGCCAGAGAGCGTACCTACGCTCCTATGAAAAACGATAATTAGGGGCTTTTCTATAAGCTTTGCTATTGTTTTGTCTCTCAAGGTCTTTCTGTGAATTTGGGTCAGGGCTGAAGTCTTTCATCCTCCCCCATGGATGACGATCGGAGGGATTACGGCGCAGACAAAATAAGCGCTCAGCTGATAACCAAGGACGCAAAGGGGCCTGCCAGCTCCAGCCTGTCACCTTCATATTACCAGAAAGATAGCTGTTTGGTAAAGTGTTGATCCCTGTGTTTGTTGTCATTTCACAAAGACCAAGAGAAGGCTGCCAAATCTTTCACCATTTGAAAAGACAAATCTCTCATATTCTGCCAGGAATGCCGAGCAGATGGATTTTAAATTTATCATAGATATTTGTGATATTTTGTACCCTCTGCCAATGGTTTAATCCAGTGTTTGTTGGTATCTAAATTCTTCTGTACTAGAATTCAATTAAAGCTCCTTTAAACCGGCGAAGAGGTTTAGCAGTTTCGCAAAAGGTCAGATGTGTCCATGAATAGCATGGTGTCCTGTTCGAAGTTCCTTTGAGCAGCACCTTAAAGGTAAGGCTTGACAATATTCTTTATTTTTCTTATTGTGTATAAAATGTCATAACAACTATCATGTGTTTTAGCCTAAATCTTATCCCTCTCTGCCACAGAACTCCACTGTTGTCCAAAAAAACCGATTAAAAACACATCAGTGAGTCACACTGTTACACTGGATGACATGTTCCTTCCTTAGTATGAACACAAACACTATAGTTTACTTTGACTCAATCCCAAACACACCACCCTGCTGCAGGAAATACTATAGAGCACAGAATGTGTATCAATCCGCTGATGAAAATAGTCCCCAACAAATGCACCGTTTACTGCTGTTCGAGTAACTTTTGCTCAAAACTACAGTGCCCAGATGTTTTAGTGCATTACTGAGCCTTTTAAATAACGAAACCATACATTTATGACCAATTTTGTTTATTTTATTTATTTTTTTTAAAGATTTAGACTTTCAGAAGGAACGACTGGACTTGGGACTGAGAGTCTCAGGCATGGTAGGGAAGTCAAAGTATTGAGGGACTAACACTTTGACGGGGTTTAATGACAATAAGATAAACAGCCCATGAGTTGTTGAAAAGTCATCAATATTTTATCATTTTAATTGATCAGGTAAACACCGAAGGACCGTAACATTTGTTTTGATAACTGCTTTACAACACAAACAACATAACATAACAACAATACAGTGTTTTTATTGGTTAATTGTAGGACATTTTAAATGAATAGAAGGTTAATGATTCATAAATACTGTCGATTTCCTCATACTTGATCATTGATAATGATCGTTCATCCTCTGTGAACCGATTTGGCCGTGGGTGCATTTGCATTTTGATCATGAAACCGTCTTAAATCTGATAGGGGAGTATTTTTCTAAATGAAGCTCAAATTTATCACGGCTGTAAATCAGATCAGCGGAGCAAGTGTGGGATCAAATGACTGCGTGGGTGGTGGGATTATCATGTTGATGATGGATCAGTATCAGTTAACTAATTAGATTATTGACATGCTTCTTAGATTAGTGTTTGTCTTGGTTATTATATGCTGTTTTTCTTAGCTTATCTTTTTTTTCTAATGAAACCTTGTGTTGATAGGAAAGCTAATCTTTGGAAATTAATTTTTTTTTTTTTTTTAATTAATAATAATCCGAGTGTGTTTGTGCAGCAGCTCTCGTTTGCATTTCTGTATCTGCTCGCCTCAACAGTGAGCTAAGCTGCATTTGCACAAATTTATTCAGTATTGACCAAAAGCTTTTCATGTCCATGTTTGAGAGAGACACATCGCACGTGTTTCCTTAATTTGCAGAAGGGTGTCGTTAACTTATTCAGTTGATTTGGCATAATCGCTAATGCACTTAGGCTACTTCATGTTCCCAGAGTTCGTGTCTCCTTTTCTGAGGAAGTAGAAAGTAAATAAAATAATGTAAAACCCGCTTATCTGTGATTTACGGCAAGCGCACTTAATATCCTGTACAAAAAAAAACAAAGTCTTGAGTGGAATGTGTAAAGCGCGACACCACCTTTACGAACGGATGACCAGTTGCAGCGGGAAAACGGAAAACACAGATACATGATCGACTTTTAAATAACATACATTAATAACATTTTTCATCCTTTATCTGGGAACGTTGCTAATATTCCTGCCACAACCGCACCGGAATATTTTTTTTCAAAATCATACTATGTCTGACAAACGTCTGGCATAGAAAATTAAGTCCTGCACTACGCCATTATTCAGTATTTACTGAATAAGGCGCATGTCGGAAGTGGATTATAAAGAACAGCCTCCTACTCGAGACTGGACCTGAATAGATTTAACCCCCCCCCCCCGAACACCCACACACACACACACACACACACACACACACACACGCGGTTCAAGGACACAGGAAGACAATATCACACTTCACAAGGGACTGATGTCATTCCTCCATTCAGCTCAGCCGTTTTAACATTTTATGACCAGGAACAAGTGGTCAAACCTCCACCGCCGGAACTGTTTAGCAACTTGATACCGAACTATGGGACTGTGGAATATTATTTAAAATTCATCTGTACGTATAGGTTTGGAGGATTGGACACAAAGCTTGTTCTGGACATTTGACTATTGTTTGATGAACGTTATATCACCAAGCCGTATTTAGGTAAAAGTGGGGCCCAAAAACACCTGCTTTGCATCGATTTAAACTCTATTCTGATTTAACTCTCGTATTTTTCGTGTTGTTATAAATCTTAAGCATTCATGTTTACACGCAGTTTGTCCTGTGACCTCAGTCGCTGCTGACTGACGGCAGATTCGGTGATAAAGCTCTGATAGGTTATCTGACCTCTGAGAGAACAAACTGCTTTTGTGAGTGTGTTTCATCTCGAATGTGCCACACGCTGCATTTTGTGTTTCTCTGAACTAACATCACTTCCTATCTCCAAACTCACCCACCCATGCAGAAGGGTTGTTTATGCTTGTGACCGCTTCGCTGCCTCTCTTCATCAGCATTGGAGCAGATTACAGCTGAAGTGCATCTTGTTCGAGCTGATGGGAAATTGAAACCAGACAGTTGGAATCCGGAGGGATGATTCCTGTTTATTCTAACTTTTGTCTTATTCAAAAACTCTTGGCCATCATTTCCGGAAGTGACGGTAACGTCGTACTCACCAAAGTAATTGCTAAGTATGATCACGGAAGCACTGCCGAGACGACGAGAGAGGCAAGAAACAAGGAGCAGTCAGGCACTCAGACGGGTTTTAAACAAGCCAACAGTTTGTCCAGATTATCTAAACCACTTTATTTGGAGGTAAAACCAAAAGTGATTGCAGGCCTTTGAGACTCACTCTGCCTTTTTTTTTCTTTTCCATTCCACAGTCATTACAAAGGAAATTCCTGTAAAATAATGACTACATTTTTTGAAGTGTCCCATTACACCCCCAAAATAACTGTATAATGACTTTGTCATTATACAAATTTTGATCCATTGTATCCAATAGAAAGTCACTAAGAGCCACGTCAGTAAATTATTTGCATGACGCTGATGTGCGTGGGGAGTAGTATTCGTGCGCTATGGGCTCAAAAATGTGAAGGCTGAGGAGGCCTGCAAAAATCTGGCCTCAACCCCCAGTGAGCAAACCGACGAATGGAGCTCCTCCTTGGGACACAGGGTTCATTTCTCTTAATACGTCTGTGGTAAACTGTGATGGATGCTTCAGAAATAATTTCAAAGTTTGCCTTTGTTTTCTCCTCCAAATGAGTTTGGCTAACCTGGGATGGGGGGGCTGCTGACACTTCATGTTTCTTTCCCGGTTGGAAAGCGTTGCTTCGTTCCCAGGTCTCGACGAAATAATTTCTCATCATCAGCGGAGACGGTGGACAGCTCTAATAAACCAGACTTATGCTTTGAAGCTGAAATAAAGTTGTATAGCTCCCCCTGGTTCTGTGCCGTAAAGTACCATCTTTTCCATCACGTTTCTTCTCACTTGTTCACTGGGTTTTGCCAAAATCTGCCCTGCACCACTCGGAGCCTTTCGACCGATCGCGTTCGTCTGGACTGGTGACTTACTCTAACTGCAAATATGGACACACGGTCACACGGCGCCTGTTCCTTGGTCGGTTGTTGGATGTTTTTCAAACTTTTAGTTCGGTTACCCAACGCTATCTCCACATTCTTGCTCCATTCTTGCTCCGCTATCTCCACATTCTTTTCCTTAACTCTTCTCACACATTCGTGCAGTTATGAATGTTGAGAATAGTCGTCGCAGTCTTGTTGACATTAGCTGATTTAACTCGGCTTTGACCAATCAGTTCACCAAAGTTCACCAATATATCACGGAGAACGGTCCTTCTTTGATACTTTTGAATGGAGATGAAAAGGAGCTCCAACCATTCCCCAAATCCCCGTACTTTCTGGATGTGTTGTTTTGTCTTCCACCGGCAGGTCAACAAGCCCCCCCCCCGTGCTTCCAACCAAGATATCGAGTTGAACAGTATGACTTGAGGAAATAGATGCTGACTGAAACTCTATCGGGTTCCGTCGTTGAAACATGATAGGCGTGAGACAGAGGGCAAGAAGCATTCCTGAGAGAACGGACCCACGTGACGACAAGGTGTAAAATAGACTGATTAATAATACAGATAAGTTTCAGTTCTCAGGCCAACGACAGCACGTGACCAAGGTTTGCCACCACAAGGCCAAGGAGAAGCGCTGCTCGGAGCTGAAGCCCTTATGTCTGTGTGCCTTATAATCCTCGATCTGCATGTAGAAAAGGATTTTAAACCGTTACTGAACACTTCGATCTCTCCACTGAAACTAAACATACCGTTTTAAGCACGGATGCACTTTAAAGCTTGAGGCAGGGAAACCCATCAGACCTGTGAACTCATTTACAAAAATGTGTTTGAATAATCAAACGGATACAGAAATGTGCAGCAACTTTAATTTGTGGACCGACTCTACTTTTCATCAATTTGGAGGTGGGTTACATGATTTTGGACAATGTGGAAATTAGACATTTAATGAAATCCAGATGCTGACCTGATATATCGGTGTAGACCAATATACAGGCAACTGTTTGTTTTCATCAGTGACTAAACTAACAGCTGTAGAGTCAAAGGTGACGTCTTTAGTGTGTTTTTTTTTTTTTTTGGTCTGACCCAATAGTCCAAAACCCATTTATTATGATATTATACAGAGAAAAAGAAACAAATCTTCACATGTGAAATGCTGAAACCAGCAAATGTTTTTTAAGTATTGCTAGTGACGTGTCCAGGGATGACCATGTCAGCTGGTTGGTCAGTACGCCACCTTGGTCCAGACTGAAATAAAACAAATATTCAACAGAAATAGAACAAATATTAGACGGATTACCCCGATGCTTTTTGCAGACGGTCATGGTCCCCAGAGGATGAAGCCTACTGACTTTTGCTCCAGCTCTACCATGAGGTTGACATATATGGTTTTGGGTGAAAACCATCAACTACTGGATGGATTGCCATGAGATCTGGCCCAGGTATTCATGGTTCCTATGGATTAATCCTATTGACTATGGTGATTCCCTGACTTTTCAGCTAGCGCCACTAGCAGGTCAGAGTTTTAATTCGTCAAAATATCTTAACATCCACTAGATGGATTGAAAAAAAATTTGCCCATACATTCATGGTTCTCAGAGGATAAATTCTAATGACTTTGATGATCCTTGACGACTCCTCCCCCATGAGGTTTCCATTTATAGATTTGAGTGAAATGTCTCGTCAACTATTCGATGGATTGCCGTCAAAGTTGATACGCACATTCGTGTTCCCCACGGGATGAACTGTGATCACTTCTGATGATCCCTTAGCATTTAATTTAGTGCCATCGGCGTGTCAGAATTTGAATCAGTCTAGTACTCTGTGACCAAATACATGCAAAACTAATGACATACGTCAGCTGGAGTAGGTTTTTTTTTTTTTATTTGCTTTTTTGTTTTTTGCAATTTGTTTGCTGAGCAGGTTAGCAATGCTAATGTTAGCATTTAGCACTGCTATGTCCTATGCGCAGCCTCAAAGAGCTGCCAGCATAGCTGTAGAATTAGGGGCCTTGTTGCTCAATAACTTACTTAATTTTTCTTTTTTCTGTTGTTCTACTAATTATTTCAGCACTAACACAGTGCACTCCATCCACTTTTTCACGTTTGCACTCCTTAATCCCTGCAGATATTTTCCTCCTGTGGAGAAAGCCTAGAATCAGACCCATGAGGATAACAGAGCAGTCTGCAGGCCCCGCAGGTGTGTTGACCAACCTCAGGTCTCTGTGCCCTGGATTTAACCTGACAGGCTCAGGTGGTCACATGCGGGGCGCCTGAAGTACACATGAACTGCATGCATTTGCTCAGTGATCCGAGGCGTTTCCAGGCTTCACTAACGTCCAGCCATGCCCCTGTGAGTCCACAAAAACAAGAGCTTAGCGCGAAGGAATGCAGAGAGCCCTTCACTGGACCCTGAAGAAGCTCAGCAGCTTACATAAAGAGAGCAGGAACAGTGTGGTGTTTTTCTGAGTTCACTATCCATGCACTTCTGCCCCGTCTGACATCTTTGTTTTTGGTTTCTTACTGCACCTTTTTAATAAAAAAAAATTACAGACGCTACCTGATAATCTTTAGTGGAGAGAGAGGAAGAGAGAGGCAGACTGTCTTTTAACAAATATTATAAAACCGGTCCCGACCTAGAAAAAACCATAAGTACATAGCCTGAATCTGGCAAGACAACAGGGCATCTGGAACCAAAACTATGGAGAAGCAATCATTTTCTTTCACATGTCCCAGCATAGGCATGCAAATGAGTACTCTTTGTTGTCCTGAAAGAAATTTTTGTCCCTCTGGTGCCTGCTGATTTTTTTTTTTTTTTTTTCTTGAAAGACCATTCTTGTGGTTGGGCAGATAACACACATCAGATATCAGAGGCCGCATCCGAACCATGTCTCAGGGGAAGGGTATGCGCCTCGGGCCGCTAACGTAAATATAACCCGCTTGAGGTGACTCGTATACTCGTGTGAAGGTTTTTTTTCTATGGCATCACTCTGAGTCCCAGCCATCTCCTCATCTCCTCACCGTGGCCTCGAGTCACATCCCGAAAAGCATGTTTTTCTGACAACTCATCTGTGAAGACTGCTTTTTGTCAGCCCCCGCAGAAAAGCTTTTCCTGCTTTACCTGAAGAAAAAAAAAAAAAAACCTCACACCTTCCGCGTTTTCGACCGAAATACCGGCCAACTTTTGCCTCCCACACACACGTCGGACCTAATTAAAGGCCTCTACACTGGAATCTGTGGATGCGGGAAATACATGTTTCTGTTTAGAGGATGTGAAGTGCCGTTTCTCTCCCCACATTCTTTCACTCGCCCACGCTCTTAAAGAAACAGCGCTCCAGTGTCGTATTGCACGGCGCGACACTCGTGCACACGTTTTCAGCATTTGCCTGTGGTGATAAGAGCAGCTGCGTTGGAGTGATATTGCGCCCAAAGTCAGTCTTTTAAAGAGGAGACCCTCGCCCCCTCTGGACTAGAAAAGTTTCATTTTAGTTTCTCCGTGTAGAACAGAGGGTGTGATGAGACGTATTTGACTTTCTTAAGAATAAAAGCTTCATTTCCACAAATGACAACTGGGGAAAAAAAAAAAAAAAAAAATTTGGCACAAAAACTGCACAAATTATGCATGAAAATACTCCAATTCACCGGTCCACTTGGCTTCTTAGAAACCGAGACCCGACCCGGGTCTACAGTAATTTGAGTTTCTGTTGTTCACCTCCTGCTCCTTTCATTGGTCACACCTTCTCTATCACCGGCCAGCCTGACGAGGCCACCTCTGGCCCACTGACTGCTGTGCACTTCTATTGTAAACAGCTTCTTTTTTTTTTCTGCAAACGCAACGTCGCCCGATCACATTTCCGTTCACTTCTCTTCGCGGTTCGGTTTTTATTCGTCTAATCGATCGCCGAAATCACAGCGCTCCCATCCTGATCAACCAGCGCTGGCTACGGAGCACAGGAAACAAACGTAGGTGAAGTACTTAAAACATAGAGCGCGATAAAAGCGATTTTAAATGGAGAAAACTTTACAGATCAGCCTGTCGGGGAGGAGCAGTTGGCGTCCGCCGCAGGAGCAGCGACGGGGCAACTTTGGCTGAAACCTTTTTTTCTTCGCTGTTTTGTCTTTAGCGTCGGGCGGCCAATGAGCGAGCGAGGACGGAGCAGACCCGACCAACAGAAGAGCAGGAGGCGGGTAAACCAATCCCCCATGTCTGTAGGAGAATTTTAAAGGGTCGCACACGCTGGCTTTTGTGGTCAGACGGTGTAGACAGTAGATTCCTCTGGCTATTGCGCCGTGAAAACTTCAGTAAATAAACTGGCGTCTATTTTGATTGCAAGCTGCAAACCTTTTTTAACAGGCATCTCTCTAGTCCACAGACAATGGATGCTGGTCTGTGTAAAGTTCCACTTTAGAGGCGAACTTGTGATTCACCTTCGTCATTCTGACTGGCTCAGGGTGAGTCAGTAGGTTGTTCATGTGAGCTGCATCCTGCTCACAGTGATTAAAATTCCTCAGTCTTGTGCTGTGGTCAAGCTATCTAGTTGGATTGGTTTGGATCTAGACCCCCCCCCAGTAAATCGGATTAGTCAGCTATGGAGAATTTGGCTGAACAATGCAGTCGGACGCCCAGTCCACACAGGAAATGGATGATTGAATTATATCCGTTTCGGTCTTTAAACGTTCTCAGCTGTTCGATCTGCCTTTTCTGCAGTTTTAGGCCCCAGTGAAGCACAAGCTGATCTGCTTAAATTCTGACTCATCCCACCGAGTTTCACTTCTTTTCCTTATTCCCGTTTGGCACTGTGATCATCTGCTTCCCCAGTCCCACAACAGAACAAACCTTTGACCACAGTCCTGCTGACGACACGTTTCCGCCTGTAAACCGCTCTTATGTCACCCATAAACCGTTAAAGCCCAGCACGTCAGGATGTCCTCCAAAGTGGCTGTATATTCTCTCACTCTCTCTCTCTCCCTTTTTTTTTTTTTTTTGCCCCCGGGTCCACTATCAGCTGACTGTGTTTGCTTCCTCCTAAAGTAAATTTACTCTGTCATGCATTTGAAAGCCAACTCACAAGAGCAGGCTTGTCTTTGGCAAAGTCATATACCTGTAAACGCATGTCAGCCCAGTAAAAAAACATCCTTTTTTTTTTCCTTTTTTTTTCCTTTTGCTCTTTTCTCACTGCTTTATAACTTTTTTTGTTTTTGTTTTTTTTTGTACAGTCTTTCATTCAGCAAGCTGCAAAACTTTAACATAGTACGGAGAGAGGAGCACTTTGTGTCGTTTTTCGGGAGGAATGGGAAGAATGAGGATTGGGATACAGGCGGGCGTCGGTTCAGAGAGCAGGGGAGGGAGGGAGGGAGGAGGAGAAGAAGGAGGTCTGGGAACATTGGGTACTTCTGTACCACTAGGACTGGATTTCCAGGCTATAATGAAAAGGGGGATTGTGTGTGTGTTTGTTTGGAGGCTATTTGAGGCCAGGACGGTCAAACAGGAACAGTGAGAGCTTTTACTTCAGCTGCGATTCATTAAAGTCTTTCAGCCTCGGCCTTTGTCCCTGCTTTGAATAGCAAGGTATACTTGGTTGCGCTGCCCTGAAAAAGACAATTAAAAGCCAACCGACCAGCAGCTGGCAACGCAATTGCCGTTAGCGTCTTTCAAGTCAAGATCAAACCTGCTCTGCCTATTAGAGGCACTTACAGTTTGGTTTTTCCAGTTTTGCTTTTGTTTTGGATACACGGGGAAGGCGTGTCACTGTGTGTGTGTGTGAGTGAATTAATGTGTGTGTGTGTGCGTGTAGTAAGTAACGCATGCAACGTGAGGCCACAGACAGATACCAAACAGCTCCACTCAAAAAATATTCCCACGCACTTCTGTGAAAAACGAGCCTCACAAGCAAGTGAGCGCCGCGGAGATAAACAGCGTCAGCTGACTGTGAAGGCAAACAGCGGCTCAGAGGGCGCACACCCCGAGTGCACATAGCACACGTCAGCCAGCAGTTGAGACAGTGTTTACATCCAGGATCAGCTTCACCTTCAAATCCAGACTAAAGAAGCAGAAGGCGCAAATATGCACCTACTCCAGTGCTGTAGTTAAGTGCAGTTTTTAAGGTACTTGTACTGGACTTGAGTGTTTCCATTTCATGCTACTTTGTGCATCTTCCTCATTCAGAGGGAAACTCTGTGCTTTCTACTCCACTTCATTTGCCTGATGGCTGTAGTTACAGGTTAATTTTCCAGTTAAGAATTTACAATGAAATAACAGCTTATGAAAACACAGTGCATTGTGTCCAGTGTCTAGTTGGGCCTCTTGCCATGTTTCATGATGACCTATGACATTAAATCTCTAAACTCCTCACACAGTTTTGTTTAAATAACCGTTCGATGCACGAAAAGGTTAAAAGTTCTAATATTTCCCAAAAAAAAAAACCCCAAACTGTGCAGCAGAACTTCTTTTTTTTTTTTCCTCTTCCCTCTCCCATTAATCGTCTCACGAACCCTCCCGTGTATCTTGTGACCTTTGGAGGGGCCCAAACCCTGGGTTGGGAACCACTGGACTAAACCACCGGACTGCACCGTACGTTGTCTATAAATACGTTGCTTATCTATCACATCCAGCAGCTACAGAGAAACACGAATCGATGAATTTAGTAAAGAAGGCCTTGCCTTTTCGACTGAACCCCTCGTTGACCACAGCCGTTGGGTACAACACCTGCATCGCTGCTGACGTAGCCTCGCGCTACTACTCCTGCCACCTCTTGAGAAACAGTGCATCTTCAGTGGCCACTTCAGGCTGCACTCGTGGGTAAAACTTAACAGTCCAACCGATAAAGCCTCCAGAAATGTTTCGACCATATTTTCTTTGCCTCTGTCAGAGAGAGAAACCAAACCGCCTCTGTCGAATTCATTGACATTTACATCATATTTTTGTCAGCATCTCCCAGCCATATATAACAATAATTCCTTGTAATATACTTAATCAATTTATGAGAGCTGGACTCAGGTGACTGTTAATATTTCTCATTTGAAAGTCACAGAACTTAGTTAAAGGAGCTACAGAGAGACGGCAAAGAGACACAAAACAAAACAAAGAGAAGCAAGATGACCACAAACGACAGTCACGTCATTTGTGGTCATTTGACTTGTCTTTGCCCAGGGGTCCATCGTCTCACGGTCCGTCCGGCCGCCTGAGCTTGGCTAAGGGGCAGGAAACGGATGGATGGGTTAACCAGTTGAAAAGTAAACAATTCATTTGTTGATTTTGTTTTTGCCAAAATCGAGCTTGTTGACAACCGTTTTCCCGAGAGCTGCCCAAAGTTATAACTGATGTTACCGTCTTCAGGCAAGAAAAGCTATTCAGGAAATTGAAATTCAAGGCTTTTTAATACCCTTTAAGTCCTTTTCAAGGGAACTGAATTCAGGGCTCTCTAGGACTTCTCAAGACCTGCAGAGCCACCCTGTACAAGCCTAGAGCCTGCACTCCGCGGCTGCACAGAGATATCCTACAATACACAGCAACACTGAGTACACTCCTGTGCAGTGTCACTAAAGTGTTAAATGATTTTATTATTTTCAAGTGCAGGGCATTTGATCCTATGTATAAATACAACCAGAGTTTAAATGGACCAGATTGAAAAACACAAAGCCCAGAGCGCAAGCCCAGTGCAACCAAAGCGGGTGCACCTGTGATTTCCAATTGAGGCTGATTGCATGAAGCAGGTTACAAAGGCACCTGTGAACGCCACAGCTTTTTCAGTTTTGGCCTGGGTTGTGTCTTATGCAACGTGGCCCCGCGTGTTACGGAGCTGTGTGAACGAGTGAGAAACCAGACTGTCAGACCCCATTAAAAACGGGAGAGGATGCAAGAGAATCAGTAGGCCACTGAACATAGACCAATGAACCCCCCCCCCACCCGATCAGGCACCCAAGGGGAGTCTGTTGCTCTGTTAAATAGGTTTTGACTTCAGTGTCACAGAAAGCGTAGGGGTGGTGCTTGGTTGTTTAGTGGCCCATATCAGGTGGTGTTTTTTCGGTGGAGAGGAAAGTACCTAAGTGTTGCCGTCATTTACAAAAACCTATGAACAGAAAACTGCAACCAAGACAAAATTGTTGACCTATTCTGACCTTGGTTTGCTGATAAATTTGACTGAATGCAACTGAGAGCGATGCAGCTGCAGCCAGAAAGAGTTGTTTTGTGTGAGAGCTTGTTATTAACAGAGGTGTGTCTCTTCCTGTAAGTCGATATATATATATATATTGAATAAAAGAGAAAGAAAGGAGGGGACGGATAAAAGAGAGTTATGTTTATAATTTTGAAAGGCTTTAACAAAAAAAAAAAAAAGCATATTTGTATTTAGCTTTGTCTCCATCTGTGTTGCTAGGTGCTCGCTGCTATGGCGTCTCCACAGTGGAGTTCCCAAAAAAGCCCCTGTCAGTCCAACACATCCACTTCTTTGAATTTTCTTGCAGTGAAATCTGGGTCTTGCAGTTAGTAACTTTTACCACAACTTCGCACTTCCTGTGTTGCAGAAGATTTCCCCGAGCTAAGAGCCATTATCGGTATTTTGCATCACTATACCTCCACAGTCCAAAATCCCCAGCGCAGTCCCTGCCGAGAGTCATCGCAGAAGAAGTTTACATTCGAGGACCCAGGGGACATTTTCAGATGTAAAATTCAGATCAGTTTCTCTCCACACACGAGCCCGAGGAACCAAGAGATGCATCATGCACCGCTTCCGCAAATCAGGCAGGTTTCTTCTCGGTGAAAGACACATTCGTGCACATAGCAAGCATTTAGCATTTAAGGCTTGTGTGCAACACTGAATATCTCCTGTTTTCAGCCCATGAAATCATAGGAACATAGTTTAGTTAAATCATGCAATCTCAGCTACTTCTCCTATCAAAGATATTTCTGAAAATGTACCGTTATTAGCTGTGATGTGGGTAACCACTCTAAGACTCTTCGGTGTCTTTCTGAAACACCTACATGCACATTGTAGGTGGTCACGTTAAATCCCTACGAGGATCTGCAGACACAAGTCATGATTACACCAGTTCTTACTCACTGTGATTAATATCAGGGTTTGTAAGAGGCAGTTATTCCAACCCCCGCCACCGCCGCCACCACCACCACCACCACCCTTGTGTCACTGCAGCTGTCTCTGCAGCAGAGCCCAACAGCTGAGAGAGGATCAAGGCTCTGAAAAGCTGGATGACAACATGCACTCTAAATAAAAGGCTCACATCATCAGTAATTGGGATTGCACAACAAGTTAAAGACCACTTGTGTGAATTATTGGCTGTCGTCTCTTGTCCCTTTAACCTATATTTAGAAGAGGAAGGGTTTTACTGACAACGTCCCCTTTCTGGCATTGTGATTTATTTATTTTTTGGATTCGGCCCAGACAGCAGATACAGGCTGCTGTCGGTCACCAGCAGGAAACCGACTGCTCCGGCTGTGTATTCAAATACCTAATGCCAGGACCACACCGCATCGTATTTTCGAACGCTAAGATGGTCACCATGTCAGGTTGGATGATCCCGAAGTCGCACGTCGGACCCCGTGGGGCCCAGCGTAGCTTCATAGATCAGAGGGGCTCACTTCAGCGCTCCACCTGACGGCATCACACCAACATTGCTTCTTTTCCACTTTGCCACGTTCACAGCTGAGCGAGAGAAGGCCAAAAAGCTCCGACACAACAGTCTTTTTGTAGGGATGTCACGAGGCCTCCCAGATGCTGTGTCAGTTGTCTGCAATACACGGGGAAAAGCAGGCTGTTGTCAGGCCACGCCGCGCGTCCACGTTCCCAGCACCCGACTTCTGTCGAGACGGGCCGCCTAATCTGGGCGACGCTGACAAAACGTGTCCGCCAGATCGGGAAAAACAAAAATGACAAACAACCTACTGTTCAGGTTGGCAGATTTTTCCAGGGAGAGAGCGAATTGGGCCGGCTGCACGGATCTCACGCTGGGCTCTGCAAAGAGCCAGTGATTAACCCTGTGATTAAATAACTGTGGCAGGTGCCCCTCGAAATTTGAAACATTGCGTTCCGCAGCCACGCCAAGTGTGTGTGTGTGTGTGTGTGTGGGGGGGGGCATGCAACCTATACAACATCCAGCGACGTACAGCCACTGTCAGAGTTTCAACAAAGGAACGTCAAGGGCGCCAATTCCTGGTTTCCTCCTCCAGTAGCGGCCTTGCTGTGGGCTGCTGCCGATTTGTCCGGGGGTTCCCGCTACGCTGCCAGAGAGCAGCGGCAACTCCTGCGTAAGCGCTTGGCCCGCGCAGCCGCAGAGGACACGGCGCCCGGGTTATCGCGAGGGACCGTGTCAGCTCAACCCCCTGCCGACTTCTCTTGGGAGCGGGGGGGGGGATTTGAACCTGCACGGTTCGGAGTGTACAGGTAGTCACCACACCGAGCTTAACGGCTGTTGGACCAGATGCAGGTTCATTCAGGGGAGTGTCACAAAGTGCTTTCACATGCATGAGGAATGAGACCGGTGATCACCTGTCTAGGCTTTTTTTTTTTTTCTAGAGATAACAGCCAATCTCTGTTCCTTACGTAATGTGCAATCCTGCGTAGAATGTTTTCAGGAAATGCAATGTTTCTTTGTCTGCTTTGGTTCCTTGTAGTTCAGTTTTTCAGAGCATATAGTTTGGGTCGTTTCTTCAAGCCAACCGCACTGCTGCGCACACACCTTTCTGCACACACACCCCCCCACACACACACAGGTGCAGCTGCTGGGAGAACATTTCAAACGGGACCGTGCCAAGTGCCGCCTGGCTGAGGTACAATCCGTCCGCTAAAGCTGTCAGTGCAACTACAGACTGCACGGTGGAGAGGCGATCTCCGTGTTGATTTACAGCGCCGCGTGCAGCACGCCCACGCAGCCACGCCGAGAAGCTGACACAACAGAAGTGCATTTTACATACTTCTAAGCAGCGTTAGCAGCCAAGGCTGGTTCTTCAAGCGCAGATGTTTACAGGCCCCATCAACGTGATAACTGATTGGCAGCAGAGCTGTGGGAGTTTTTTTAGGCATGGCTGCACAAAGTGCAGTGTCCTTTAGGTGACAACACGCCTCACATCTCAACCCGGCGCTTGATTAATCATTTCATTCTTTACTGTTTTAAAAACAAACTACATGCGCCGGTATCAGAGATGGAAAGAGGCCCCGAATGCATGTTTGGTTTCTCACAAAAGAGGTTCACTAAGAGAGATGGTAATATAAGGCCCAGTCAGATTTCACTGTATTTTCCCTCCAGCCAACGGCCAACTTTTACAAGCCATTATATAATCCTTTTTTTTTTTTTTTTAATGTTTAAAAGCTACTTTTAATTTTGGAGTTCTGGGGGAGAGATGCAGGATGCATGTTTTGCAGTTTGCGTTGTCTGTGGTGCTCAGCGCATTGGGGGGGGGCAGCAGCTTGTCTTTCCAGAGCCAGTGTCCGTGGATAATTCACAGACTCACATATTGTCAATCATTTTCACCGGAACTACTTTCTACTGGAGAAACAGTCCCTATGAAGGTGGACGGTTATCCTCTCGCTATTGTTTGTGGGAAATATATGATGTGTTTTGAGTTTATCGTTTTTCCACGCTGCGAAATGCACAGCTGAAATTTCGGTCTCCCGTGTTGTCTTTGAGTGACCACAGAAGTTTCAGAAACCAATATTTCAAATCCCCGGCACATAAAACCGAAACCCTCTGCATGACTCGATACCACCAGTCTTAACTAAGCATGTGTATATGATGCACTTTTTTGGGGGGTTGTTTACGGAGAGAAAAATTCTTTCCAGTCTGAAGTAGAGTGTTCACCTGATGACTTTATTTTTATGAGGTTGTCCGTTTGTCTCTTGGTCCCACTCTTGTCTCACCGGCACAGTGTTTGTGTGCACCGCTTCATATTCATAGACACATGTGTTTGCACTTCTTTTTATTAATACAAAGAACCGTCTGTGCAAAACGAGTCTGTTAGTCTGTTGTGTACCGATGAGGATAATGGTCATGTGAAGGAGAGGAAAACACACACACACATTCTGGATTTTACACTTGATAATCCCATAAATCGGTCTGGATACTGAGTGTAAATTTTTCAGATAAAGGTGAAAATCATGATTCCTCCTTGTGAATGTCAACTTCTCTTCGTCTTCTTCCGATGACGAAGACAAAAAATAAGCTCCTCGACACTTGTCAAAAAATGCTTTGCTGTTTGCACTTTAAAAAGTATTTTATGGTCGTGTTATTATTCTGCACCCAATATGAAAATGCTTTCCTTTGTTTTTCCAAAACACCTACCAGGTATTCATTGTTCGAAATGTGCAGAAGATTTTTGAAAATATCTGGCGCAGAAATCTTTATTTATTTGTCCTTTCAATCAACTTGAGACTCCGCGGATTTATCGATTGAACCCAAGGTTGGGAATCACTGATTTTAAGACTCAAACAGAACATTTTGTGTCCGTTAAGAGCTGGGATGTTTTCTGTGTACAAATGGAGACTTGGTGCAGAAATTGAGTAACAGATGAAAAATGTGAATTTGTTTTTTTCTCTGCTGACTGTATGTAAACAAGGACTTGCTTTTACAAACTTTTCTTTACTTGGGAAACCTGATTAACTTAGATTTAGTTGTTTGGTTTTCGTCTTTAATATTACAGGGCCTGTTAAGTCATTTGGAAGCGAGGGCAGGCTCCTATGAGAAGGGCTTCCAACATTTGGTTCACGGATTGTGCCTTTCATTTCACATCTGTGTAGGTGGATGTCTCAGCTGGGAATGAAACTGCGGCGCTTTGTTCTCATGGATGTACACATACAAATGTAAATAAGGTTTTATCGCGACTTTTAACGTCATCCACCGTATTGAACACTTCTTACAAACGTGCAGCCCTTTTAAATCCACCCATACATCCTCAAGCTGTGCTTTTGGAATCAGACATGTTGCCCAAAAGCTTTTTCTATTGCCTCAAATGCTTTCAGACGGAACCAAAAGCCTGTGGGCGGGTGTGTGTGTGTTTTTCCCCCTCTCTCTCTCTCTCTCTCTAGCTCCCTCTCTCTCTCTCTCTCTCTTTCTAGCACTCTCTCTCTCTCTCTAGCTCCCTCTCTCTCTGGCTCTGTCTCTACAGTTGTTGAATGTCTCTGGGGAGTCTGCTGGATTATGGAGGGGATTTCTGTTGGATTTCGGTGAAATAAAGGCGACTGTTTTTTTTTTTTTTTTAAATTTTTTGTTTGTTTTTTAATTTAAAACCGCTGAAGAGCTCCCCTGTTGCATCAACCAATCACAAATCCCAGAGACCTGACGTACCCTTAAGTGCTGTTTACATGCATTTTTAACAGCAGACCTTTCAGACTATAAGCTGTGTATAAAAAAAAAAGAGTATTGCGTCATTCAAGTGGAACCAGAATGTCTGCGAGGGTATAAGCCTTTTAAAACTGTGTTGGCCTACTTTTTTTTTTTTTTTTTCCTCTAAATGAACAGTGTTACACAATCTACGGGGCTCTACTTTCTGTGACGAGGTCCTCTATAGGAGGCAAACGGTGCCACCAGCTAAACGAAGATATGGCGAGACGAACTTTGAGATTCCTGCTGCAACCGTATACAGAAAAAAAATGAAAAATGCTAAAAAGCAAAAGCAAAGTAAAATAGTAGGGCAGCAGAGGAGGTAAAAAAAAAAAAAGTAGCACACGAAGCAACAAAAAGTCACGCACGATTTAAGAAGACTGAAAGTCTACAGCCATGCGAGCATCTTTGTTAGGCGGTGGTACCTTGAGCTAAATGCTAACACGCTTTTGTGTAATGTTTACCATGACCAGGGTCTTACTTTCACAGGTCAGCGTGCTAACATTTGCCAACAACCAATAAACTAGTACAGCCGAGGCCGACGGGGGTTGTCGCTAGGCTTGCAGGTGTTTTATTCACAATACAAAAGCGTTGGACAAAAGGCACATTTGGAGTGGATGATGGCGCTAGGGATCATCCCGAGGGGGACCGTGAAGGTCTCTTTCAAATCTCACGGCAATGCATCGCTGGGATATTTGAGTTAAAGCAGAAAAATTGTCAGCCAGCTGGTGGCACTACAGGAAAAGTCAGTGGATCCCAAAAGTCAGTAGGATTCCTCCTCTGGGGACCATTAATGTCTGTACAAATATCCCTGGTAACCCATCCCCTAGTTTTTGGGATATTTCAGTCTGAACTAAAGCGGTGGACAAACATTGCCTTCCCTAGACCCATGCTTTTAGCATAAAAAGAAATGTTGGTAAAATATTTGGTACGTAATGTTTATCCAGTGCAGTTTTGTGCAGAAACCAGGGGCAGGGAAAACTTCCTCAGGAGCATTTCGAAGGCCAAGATTGCTGCACTTGGAGCATAAAAAGAGAGAGAGCTCTGTATAAGTGGTGGGAGAGGACGCGCAGAAGTGGAGGTTGTTTTGAAGCTGCCTGACATTCCAGGTCAGTGCTGCATCAGTAGCTGGGAACATCTTGTTCCGAACCGCCGTAGTGAGGCAGAGTGCTGCGTCGAGCTGAAACAACTGGTTAAAAGTGCATGTCTGGACTTGTGCTGAGTCTTACATAAGAGCTTAATGTAATCCCATCAGATGTGACTGGGCCTTACAATAACAGGGGAGGCTCGTGAGATGGAAGGAGGTCAGATACTGGCCCAGCTCCAAGCTCGACCGATGACTCTCCGCGGCAAGAAGGGGGCAAGAAGATGCGAAGGAGTGGAGCCTGGGCACCCTCGGGCGCTTCCGTCAAACAGCAGCCTTGCACATATACCGTATAGGCCTTCTGTAAGGCCTACGGGCGTCTACACAACTCAGCTGTCGCATTCGGCCAACGTGTGGTCTCCAATGTCTATGTATTTAACCGCAACCTGACTTATCAGTTAGCATGGGTTCCTCTTTATAAAATGCAAATTCTCAAACTGCGGACTGAGTCGGGCCTTTATTTGTAATTTTCCTTGTTTCGTACGCACATTTAATCATATTTAGTATTTTCAGTCTCCCTGTTTTCTCATCTGCTCCCGTTATATCCAAATGTTAATGCAAACTCAGCATTTCCTCCCTGTTTCGCTGTGTGTCACCTTAAATGAATTCAGTGTGTCAGCATGCGGCCCACGCTTCCACAGCTTTCTTTCTCCATCAGTGCAACAGAGTCACTCCATACTCACCCGATCTGGGTTGATATGGTCAGTTATGTAAGCTAAATGTAAAATATACTGTCCTTCAATATCATTTTCTAAGAGCTGAATTATTCAGTGGCGTGGAATGAAAGAATAGTAACAAAAAAAATTGATATGCCAGCTACGCACGGGACGGGATGTGTACCTACTCTTTTTTTTTTTTTTTTTTTTTGAAGGTTGCTTGTGAAACAGGGTGTAACATCTTGGAAATTTTAAATCCGATGAAAACGAATACAATGAAGAATGTGTTACAAATGTCAAACCAGTCTCTCCAGAGCTTATTTTGTCCGTCTGCAAGTCTTCAAACCTATTTTCCTAATTGAAAAAATAACAAAGATCGTTGTATCCGACTTTAAAAAAAAGTCTCAGGACCTCCCCGGTCCCTTTTGACCTATCACCACAGAGGTTGAGAAACTCCATAGAGAAGCCCACACTTGTTCGACGACACATTCTTGTTCAGGAACGCAGTGACTCCCATCAGGTGTGTCAAACTGGGCGAGGACCTCGTGCCTCATCAGTGTTTAATTCATGAGAACATTGCGTCCCAGACAGGACGATGTATGTATGATTAGATGACGAAAAGACGACTACCCTGCAGACATTAGGGTTGTGTTTGAGGAGATAGGCGGTGTGCTGTTATGTTGACTCCTCTGGTTGTTAGGTATCACTAAGAATCTCCATTGGCTTTAGTCATACCAGAGACTTTAGGTCATTTCTGTGTTTGGTTTGTTTTGGTTTTTCTGTCTTCGTGGTGTGATATCATCATGTTTCTCCCTCTGGATTTCTCTGATCTAGGCTCAGCAAGTTCTGTAGCAAACTAAATCTTTCATCATGCCTTATCTGCACATTGTCTTAAAACCATGCTTACTCTGTTTTTTTTTGTTTGTTTTTTTTTTACAGAAATAAAGAAAGATATTTGCAAGAATCATAACAAAGACGCGTTTGACTTCTGCTTTGTTCAAAACTACAGGGCTTTCCTGAGCATTTTCTAATATTAGCATGACTCGAACTTGGAGCAAGAGTATTTTATCCACTGGGTTTTGCCAGCGGATAATGTATCAGCCTAATCTTTGTTCCAGTAACAGTTACATCCTTTTGCTTTCATCCACGCTTTCTCTTTCATTTTTAGTCAGCCTGTTTTATGAAGTCTGGCAGGTACCATGTTTTATCCGGTGTAAAAAGTCCCTTTCCTCTCATTTACTGTATCCTCGTCATTTATTCTGCAGACAGATCATTTGATTGTCTCTCTGGGGATTTTAGATTTAATGTCGATCCCTCTGTCACCTACGGTAAGTGTTTGGGTTTTTTTTTTCAGTTTCTGTGTGCAGGTAATTTTTGTTTTGAGAAGCGTATGAATAATGCAAATAGAAATCACTGACATTTCCAAAACATAGCCAGCAATTACAGTTTGAATATTGTGTTCTTCTCGTTTCATAAAAGTACATAATGACTGTGTGTGTGTGTGTGTGTGTGTGTATACAGTATATGCATAAATATCTCTACATACATATATATATAGTTTTTGCGTATAGCTCAAGAAATGCTCATATTTAGAGTAACAAGACGAGCCAAGTGTTGTTGCAGTGAGGAAAGTGACCTCTGTTTCCAAAAAAAGTTGGTTTCACCTTTCACCATTTTCACCCCTTAAAGACGCCCAGCGGTGCGCTGAGCACGACCTGGAGTACGCTTCTACGTCCCTGCAACAAGATGAGACGTCCCACCACCGGAGCTCAGCAAAGCCAGATTTCTCTCCTGACCGCACTCATGACAGAAGCGTGCTCCGCTGCGCCTACAGTACGACCACACGCAACTGTACATGCCTGCAGCGAGGGATGTACACCGGAGGTCAGGAAGAACGGCATTTACAGCTGGCGTCACCTCGCCCTTTGAGACGGAAAGCGTTAGAAATCTAGGATTAAAACTCCAGGTGATGGTGACTAAAGCCTGTTTGTTTTTAAATTTACTTTAGTTTCTTAGCAATAACGAAAGGGCAAACTGGGGTGTCGTCGGCATACCAGTTAAAAGATATTTATATGTATTTTTCTATAATGTGGCATAATGGAGGTATACAAATGGAGAAAAGATTGGGACCAAGTACTGAACCATGGGGTTCTCCATATGAAATGGGATACATGCGTTGCCACACCCTTCCCTTTGAAATCTGCTCTATGTGCTCTATTTCTATGACACATCTTGATTTGT
Source organism: Xiphias gladius (assembly GCF_016859285.1). Classification (NCBI taxonomy): domain Eukaryota; kingdom Metazoa; phylum Chordata; class Actinopteri; order Istiophoriformes; family Xiphiidae; genus Xiphias; species Xiphias gladius. The sequence continues at coordinate 27,081,343 of NC_053421.1, read as the reverse complement.
GTCAGTTCCTTGCACCTGATTCTAACTTTTTAAAGGGGTCTGAACTTTAGCCATATTTGAACCGGTACACTGTGGTTAGCACTTCCCTTTCACTATGACTTTACTGAATGAATGAAAAAATAAAAAAAATCATTCATTCATTTTTCTTTTTTAAATGTTTTGTTTTTCCTATTTGGACGTAATTTTCACCAGTCGCGTTTGTGTGTTATCTTGCATGTGAGCTGAAAAACAGCGATTTTACGGGGGCCTTATTTTTCCCTCTGCCTCTGAGAAATGCATTTTTATATGTGCAGTTCAAATTTAGGTTCAGTTAAACTTGATACTTTCATATCTACCGCACACCCAAACTTATCTCCTGGTGTTATAAGGTCGTTTCCTGCATATTTAGGATCTTATCACCTCAAACCATGCATTAAACCATGTCCGAATTACCTCAAACTGCTCACTGTCTGCCAGTACCTCAGTTTTCTCGGTCTGCTCCCCTTGCCCCCCCCCCATCCCCATCTCCTCCCTCCCTGCCCCCTCGCTCCATCTCTGGCTATGTGTGTGGCATGTGGTTTGGATTCCTGCCCAAGGACTATTCAGTGTGGGAGAACAAGGCCCCCCAGTGTGCTCTGTTTTCGACATTCCTCTGCCCTGACATCAGCACGGCTGCAGGAAGGCCGCGGCCTCCGCAGCGAAAAACGGCTGTGTGCGGGAAGAGGCCCCCCCCTGACCCCGGCAGTCTGTTTGGCGGACCCCGGCAGGGTGGGGGCTTCTGCTGTCAGAGATTGCAACAATGCAATCAAAGGGATGCTTTACATACCACATGTTGTTTTGCGGTATAAATTAGATGGAGGTGGCCAGCGATTGTTAAGATGGATTACCCCCGCCCCAGACGGCTATATGGAAATTTAGGTCACAATCTGAATGTAAATATTATGGTTTGCTAAATTGCAGTGTGACGGCAACTGAAGACTGACGGCTTGTTTTAGAGTTTTGGTTTGAGGCCTGCAGTATTTTTGCACCGATTGTGTGTGTCAGCACCGCTTTCCGTACGCATTAAGATGCACATTTCAATTCTCTACCTCCGGAGCTATTTGAATTTACTTTGGGAGGATGCTGACTAGTCTGCTCAGTGTTCACCTTTATCACTGGAGTTGATTTACAGATTGATCTGATGAAATGTTCTGGATCTGTATAAGACCTGAATGGATAGCGTGCAGTAACAGCACTTAAAAATATTTCCAACATTTCCACAAGATGTTAAAACTAAGAGTCCGCAGCCATGCTAGCAGCTCTGTGAGGCTGCACTTACACACAGTGGTGCTTTGAACTAAATGCTAACACCAGCACGCTAACGTGCTCTCAGTTGACAATGCTACTATGCTGATGTTTAGCGGGTGTAATGTTTACCCTGGTCACCATCTTAGATTAGCATGTTAGCAAGCTAATATTTGCTCATTAGCATCAAAAGAGAAAGTGGGCTACAGCTGAGTCTGATGGGAACGTCATTTGTTCAGCAGGGATTTGGTCACAAAGAGGAGTATCGGACAAATAAAGATGTCGACCTGCTGGTGGCTCTAAACTACTGTACATTCAGTTCAGATTTTAACACTAAATACAACAAAAACGTTATAGTCATGACTCGCGGAAACCACCACACACTAATAACCTGTTATCGTGGAGCAAAAATGAGCCCTGGACTAAGGCTCTTAAGTCCAGACAACTCGATACTGTATTTACTAAAAGGGTGTGGGGCAAATGTATTTAACTTTAACACCCACCCTAGCTTTTGGGGTTGGTCTGCCTAAATTAAAACAAATGAAATACTTTTAAACGTCAACACCCTTGCAGTGAGTTCAGACATAAAGTTTTGGAGGATTTATTGGTGCCCTTTAAAGATAAGTTGTTGTTTGTTTTGTTTCAGTCATATACTCTGTCAAGCATTGTATCTGGATCATTTTTTTTAGCGCAGGGGTTCATTTGGAAAAATCACCACAATGACTGAGGAGACCAGAGTCTAATCTAAAGATACACGGATTGCATGTTCGTATTCACGGGACTGTTCACAGTATCAGGACTCCAACAGTATCAGGTGGGCTGGTCTACATAGAGCTAGTATCCCATGGGTTAAAAAAAAACAAAAAACAAAAAAACAAAAAAAACATGGACACCCTTGTCTATGTGATTCACCATCAGGTACTTTGCATGAACTGACACAATGGCCCTGATGTTTTAATCATGCTGAGTGTGGACAGTGGTAATCTGAGAGCAGAGGCATCGGGGAGCGTCAACACCACCGGAAGAAACACCACGTTCGTGGGTAGAAAGCAGCTCATTACTAGTAGACGCCGTTAAAAGCGATTGATTACTTCACTGCGTATTTTCAAATCAGAAATCCTCCTCTTGCTCATCTACCATGGCTTTTATTTCATTTTAATTATTTTAAAATGTTTTTTTGCCTCGGGGCTTCTTTTCCCTTATAAGGTCACCGGTGTGAAGGCTTTTGGACACAGAAGGTATGACGGTCAGTTCGACGCCGCCAAAGCTGGACAAAGACGGGCTGTGAATTCAGGATTCAAGATTGTTTGTTGTCACTCGTCATTACTCCGGGAGCAAAATATTACCAACTGTAGTACCAAAAGTGATTGCAACAATAAACCATGGTCTAAATGCAGTGTGGGCCCTTTCATGATGAAATCCAACAGACCCCTTGTTCTAGTTCTTTTACTTGCGGCGTATTCAACACAAGTAACGTTCTGCATGAGTCAACGTACAACGCTTGCACTTTTTTTACCCTTTCTGCTCCTTAAAAGGTTCTGTCTGGACATAAAGCTGATGGCATCTTCAGCTTCGTTTTCCCGTAAGCAGAGGGCAAGACCAAGTGTGTGTGTGTGTGTGTGTAGCTGTGCGGGAGGGCTGGTGGGCTGGTTCGGGGGATGAGGAGAAGGTGGGCAGGGGAGGTATGAGGGCTGCAGAGGGGGGAGGCCTGGAAGCATGGGAGGGGGAGACATCAAAGACGAGTGGAAATCGTCTCCCCCTCGCTCAGACAAAGCAGGCCGTGGGGCTCGGAGACAAATGAAACGCGATCTGCCATGTGACTGTGAGCGCCACGCAGGCCTCCCTCTCTGGTTCCATTCAGCTTTTCACCCATTCAGCTTTATCGGGCCCCGCTGCAACAACCACTTGGAGGAAAAATTTAAATTGTGCTTTATAGTATTTTGCGGTTTGAGTGTTTTTTCTTGGAGTGTTTTGTGCCTTTTCTTATATTTTTATTTTGTGGTTTTCGTTGAGTCTGTCGTGGGCTTTTTTTCTTTTTTCTTTCAGTGTTATTTTTTTTCTCCCTCTGCCACTGTGGGTCTGTGTATTTTGGTGTTTGTGTGTGTGGGTGTTTTGGGATTGTTTGTGGTTTTTGTTTTTTAGTCATGTTCACGGTTTCAACCACACCTCCTTTCAGTTGCTTTCATGAAACACCCCCCTTTCTTCACCCATCTTCTCCGAAATGTATAAATAATTTATTACATCATTTAGTATAAAACACCTCTGTGTGATCGCAACAGCCGATATATTTGGTTGATCACCACATTCGTATCTATATTTTTGGTACTGTTGTATTGTAACATTAACAATTTATTATTATTACTGTTATTATGATGATGGTGATGCTGTTATTATTGTCCTCTCAAACTGTGTAAATTAAAGCTACAGTCGAAATGTCTCTTTCACTGTTAAGGTCAGGATGTCATGTCAACTCCCTAAGGGTATGTAGTGTATTTCACACGAACCCGGCACCTGTTAGGAAAACACACAGCTCTCGCCGTTGAGCGCTACACTGTGGTTGGTCGAGCGGTTCCCGGCAGACGTCTTTGTGAAAGCCGAAATGACAATTACACCTTTTGTTTGGTGTAAAACATCAGAAACCATCTGGGTCGGTAAACATGTCTGTGCTGTTTATTCTGCCTTCCCATTAAAGCCGTGTCAGATCTGAAACAGCTCCCGCTGGTGTCCGGCGGGTTCCCGCCAACCCGCGAATCCGATAAGACGGCAGTCCGGGCCGGTCAACGCAGCACTTGAAACACTGAAATGCTGCGGTGAAAGCGGTTCACCGTAACGGAATCGGCGTGATCAGTGGACTTGCCTGCGGGGGTGGGACAAAACCGTGTGGATCTTTCACGTGGGGTTAGACCCTGGGGAACTTTGACACACAAATTTTTGCATTGCTGATCAATCGCAAGCCCATCGCGACAGCGCTGACCTTCGAGGGGGCAGCTATTTTAGCTTATTGGCTGTCTTGCACCCTCTAGTTTTATTTAACCTCCTCTGTATCACATAATGAACACACAGAAAACCTAGCTACAGTCATATTATTCGATCAGAGAAGTAGTGTAAGGCTGCAGCCAACAATTATTTTCATTATCAATACATCTGACAGTTACTGTCTTTAATAATGATTGTTGGGTGAATAAAATGTCAGAAAATAGTGAAGGATCCCCATCACTATTCCCTGAAGCCAAAGTTCACATGGTCGAACTGCTTTTTGTTCGTCTGACCAACAGTCAAAAGCCCGAAATGTTGAGTCTACTATCACAGAAAATCGGCAAATATTCACATGGCTTTTTTTTGTGTGTGGCATTTTCGCTTCAGAAATTGATCCCAAATCATTTTTTGTCAACTGCCTAATCGATTAATCAACTAATCCTTTTCATCTCTGGAGTGCCAGTTGGTTTCTGGGTGCCTGGAGAAATAACGAAACTGTATAATGGGGCTTAACAGGGGCCCAGTGACACATTATTACCCCGGAGCCCCGTAGGAGCTTCATCCGGCCATGACCGTGACCCGTGACACTTTCTGGTATGACTTGGCTTTTATGTGCTCCATTTATACTTGGTCAACTTTGTCCCAGTGCATCCTTTGCCTGTTTATCCAAATGGGCCTTTGACCCGAATGAACAACGATCAAACCCTTTTGTTTTTCATATTGCGGGGGAAAGTTTTTAACAGTGAACAGCTCATCTCGGACTGACGCTCTAAATGTTTACAGTTTACTCCAAGCCTAATCTACAATGAGTCAGCAGCTCTTTCAATATAATTTCTCCGAATTTGATGATAAGCATTTATTGGACAGGAAGTTTGCTGAAACATGTGGTTGACAAAATAAACATTCCTTCTTGTTATTTCACCATGTGACGACATTCACCACAGACAGCCTTACACAACCCCTCAAGCTCCTCAGTGATGCAGTAAAACGTATGTTGAGGAGAGGTTGACAAAGTGAGGCATCGTCAAGAAAGTTTCTTGCCTCGACATGTCTCATCCACCGATTACATCCTGGGCTCACACCCTTAGCAGAGGGACCACCAAAGTGTAACTCTAATTTGCAGATGCTTGAGTAATACAAGAATTTTTTCCTCAGCACCGAATGTCTGGAAGCTCTTGTTGTCTGTCCTCCTGTGGGTTTGCAATCAGCGCTCCCAACGCCAAAACAGCTCAGAGACAAAATGCTGGGTCGGTATTTTTTTGTTTTTTTCCCCTATATTTTTCATATAATGTTTAACTTGTTTTTCTTCCCCCTCATCTTTTATGATCTGTGATGGCCTCGTCCTCCGACGGCTGTAAAGGTTTATAGTTTACGGCCTTCAGCTCGAATTCACGGCATTTCAAGTTTCTTGGGGTAAAGGAAAGTACCGGTAACTTCTCAAACCAGCCGGGCAGCATCACTCACTTGTCCACTGTCCGTTCGTAGGAGCAGTATGTCCCAAACACTCACAATACTGTATGGCTGTAACTACACCGTGACTGTAGCGCTTACGCAAACGGTTCACCGCATGAGCAATAAAGGGAAATTATGCAAAAAGCATTTAGACATATATTGACGAAAACGTGTTTGGAAAGACACGGAGCTTATGGTTTGGAGAAGGAATTATCTGGAACGGAAAATTTTCACTACTGGAATCTGTTGACATGAATTGGAGCCGAACACAAGGAGGAAGCTACCAACCTCTGACAGCTGAGTGTGTTTGGCAGCACGAAAAAAAGATTGTGATAGAGACGGGTGACAAATTCAAGGAAAAAAAGTAGAATGGAACGCAGATGCTTTCACACTGGGCACGTCTTTATAATGCAACCAATGTAATGGAGAGTGTCCAGCTGGAGGTAACACGCAACCCCCATCAGTGGTTGAGCTTTTAGGTTTAGGTTAAAACAATGAAACAAAGAAAATAACAGATAAAATAGCCCGTGTGTGTGTGTGTGTTTGTGTGTGTGTGCACTTTACATGTGAACACTGAAGAGTATACATGTAAAGTAAGTGTATACAGTAAGTATGTGAGGATGGGATCCGGTGTTTTTGTCTTCTGTGACATGACTGGGCCTCTAACCTGACTGACCAAAAGTTGTTTTTTCATCTTGGAGCTTCTCCGTTACCCCCTTTGCTGCGAGACATATGCCGTGGCCTTCAGACCTCAACCCAGATGGGCACCGGCAGGGGGATTTCTAAGTGATGTATCAGACACCTCTCTCTGCCAAAGTCATAAAACACCCACTAAGGGAAGGACTAGCGGGGCAGCGAACCACTCCTCCGGAGGGCTGCGGTTTATCATTATTTATTTATTTATTTTCTTCCCTCTGACTTCTCACCTACTTTTAAAGAGCAATCAAGAACATCCGGATTGCATCAGCTGAACTCCATTGGTCAAGACTGCCACACCTCAAAGTGACATCACGGCTAGGTGTGGTAGGTGTGGTCCCTGGTGCGACAGATAACAGGTCATGTATGACCACATCGCCGCAGTGGCGCTGAGTGTGATCACAAAAGACCAACTTCGATTGTTATCGACGGGTAATGAACAGAGGTGGCGAAAATAGCTGCAGCACATACGAAATGCAGCATAAAAGTCACTAAATATACGACAGAGCCAGTGAGCAGACCTCGAGTTGAGGAAAATGTAAGAATTTACTAAATAGCAGCAGACAATATGTCATCACAAGGATTATAAAAAGAGATGTGCAATAAATAGATTAGAAATCCTAAGACACGTGATTCCAACCAAGAAAAGTTTAGGAACAATGACAGCAAGACCAGCTGGCCTCCGAATCATAAAGAACAGTTTTAAAACGGGTGAAAGGACGTAGGTTCCTGAGTTTTATGCACTTGTAATAAATAATGTTCCAGTCAAAGGGAGTCTGCTCTTTTCCTTCCACTTCAGGACAGACCTACATAGAAGTTCCGGTGGCATAAAGGTACGTTATCAGCTTGACTAATAAAGGCGTAAACATTTATTATGCATGATGGCAGAAGGCCCAGAAATGTAATTTAATGCAGATCAGAGTGTAACAACGACTGAGTCTGCATGAAGCCAGAGAGGGCCTGGAAGTAGGTAATCAGCTCCACACCGGCCAAGTGCAGCCATAAAACTAGTAAATGTGCTCAGTTGAGCTCCAGTGTCAAGCAACATACACCAGACTTCAGGAGAAAAAAATCAAAATAACAGTAAATGATCCCAGTCTGCCCCGAGTTTGCGTGGGTTCTTCCCCTGGCCCCTGGCCCCTGGCCCATCCCGCCGCCAAGTTTCGGTGCAAATCAGTTCAGCCATTTCTGCATGATCCTGCCGACAAAGAAACCAACCAACAGACAAACCAACAGACGGACACGAGGACAAACACAACATGCGGTCCTTTCATTTCTGATTCGTCATTAAGACTTTGCTGATAGAGCTTCTGTGCTGTACATCAGTGTATGTTTTCATGCAGAAGTTACGTGTAATGTGGGGGCAGCGCAACAGGCTGTTGATATGGTGAATGTTTTAGCCAACGGCTGCTTATTTCCTTTATACACACGGCAGCGCTGAGCAGGTAGTTTTTTTTTTTTTAGGGGCTTTTAGCTTAAAACAGCTGCCTGCTGCGTTTCAAAACAAGGGGTAATGAGAGCAGTGCGGCTGCACCGGAAAAACAAAGCTGCTGCAGATCGTAAAACCAAATCGCTGAGCTGGCAGACGCTAAAAAGCTTCGCAGAACTGAGAGGCGAGCGACAAAGCGATGGTTCTCTGCGCGTTCATCACTGTGAGCGACCTCTCTCCGCCTTGCGCGCAGCGATCCGATCCGTCGCCGACGTAGCAGTAACGACGAGGGCAGCTCTAGTTTAAAGGGTCTGAATACCTCTTCCGCCACCGCGGCCCAACCCATCTAAACAGCACGTTGCACGAGTCCAACCTTCCGCCGACTTTTCCCCACGAGACACCTTTGACCCAGCGGCACTCGTGCTCTGCCTGCTGCCGCCACACCTGGCTCTGATGCAGCATCTTCTCACCAGCTATCCTCAGCCATAATCCTCACATTCCAAATGAACGGGTGACATTCCAGCGCCACTCCTCACCGTTCAACCTATGTCTGCTCGCACGTTTAAATCCGCATATTGCCATGGGCAAGCGGGGCCACTGCCTGAAAACAGGTGACCGTGCAACAATGCAGACCTGATTGTGACTTTTTTTGTTTTGGGGTCATCGCCAGACAGGATGAGGGCCAATACCTCGTGAGACTTACCACAGGGTACACAGTGCTCCACGTGACAGGTCCGGGCCGGCTTTGTGGTTGACTTCGTCTTAGTACAGTCTGTCACAGTGGAATGTTCCTGATGTGGTTTGTTTGATATTCACTCAGTGTTTGGTGCCAGGCGGGACGGAGGCTTGGAACATTGCAAACACAAAGTGAAGTCAGCGACGGACAGGGCTTGTGTTTGCTGTCAACACACACACACACACACCCACACACACACAAAGGAGAAGTGGAAGAAGGGGCTTTATTCGTCATGAGACAAAGAGCTTTTGTCTCCTGGTTTGTCTCCTCAGCCCCCTCTGGTGGTGGAAAAATCCCAACAATGGCGGATTAACAAGAATTCCATCTATGTATTTCTTCATTTCAGTGCAGGAGGAAGCAGGTAGAGCTGAGCCTGACATCCCGTTTGTGGCCGGAGGGTGTCAGTGAGAGGAAAAACAGTGCTGGGGGAGCAGCAGAAGGACAAGGACGGACGAGCACTGTGGATTTGTGCGCTCCGTTATCCAAAAAATAAAAAAAATAAGAGAAGAGAGAAGAAACGGAGCCTCTGTTGTTGAATTTTTGTCGCATCCCTAGAGACCCCTTTAGTTTGAACACGAGGGGGAGAGACCTGCAGACTTCCTGTTAAAGTGGGAGTGCCTGGCCTCCCACGCTCTCTAAATCAAATTTAAATTTGCTTTTGTTGGCACGACCACAACACGTACGCGCAGGTCTTTCCGAATCAGGTGGCGCAGGGTTTAAAATATAAACACATCAATTCAGAATGTCGAATGTCAAAATGTCAATATTGTCTTTTATTGCAGTGGTGGAAGAAGCACTCCAATCCTTTAACTGAGCAAAAGGAGGAATACCATTGTCTAAAAACACTCTCGTCTCAAGTAAGGCTCCTGAATTCAAAAAAGGTACAGGTGTATTATTAGAAAAATGTGCTGTTAATGTATGAAAAGGCGAGGTTCTCATCCCGCAAAATTTCTTCTTTAACAGTGTCATATTATTACAGAATGTCAGGTTATTCTGTTTTTATCGTCCGTCAACGTGGAGCCGATTTCAGATCTAGTATAGTGCTGCATATAAGCATTTCACCTGTTTGTTCAGGTAAAAAAGTAACTAGTAACTTTAAATGTGGCGCAGTAAAAAAAAAGTGCAGTTTTTCCCGCTGAATGGGAGTAGAAGCAAAAAGTAAAGCAGCACGAGATGAAATACCCATGTGAATGGGTCCTCGAGCAACTGTACTAGAAAGGCGCTATGAAAATAAACTTTGACTCAGTATTGTCTTAAAACCAAATGGTTTGCATAATACACACACGCCGTTAAAAAGTAAGGAAATACGTGATGAGACATTCAGCTGCTTAAAGGAATAGTTTGACATTTTGACGAGTGCGTTTATTTGGCTTCTCTCTGTGAAAGTCAGATCGATGAGTCAGGTTTGGAAACAACTCAGTACAGTGTTGTTTCACTGGGTTTCCATTAGGCTCTGACATACCCCCCAAGTAACTATTGAATTTTGATTTGGTCTGAGACTGTCCCAGACTGTTGGTATATGACTTTAATTCTGTTGGGGGGAAAAAAAAAAAAAAAATCCACAAGCTGTAGCAGGTCACTTTTTTCTGGATCACAGTCATAGTTGCCAGATTGTGGTAAATTCCAGTGTTGATCAGCGTCTGGTTTGTCAGAAGTCAGTCTATCTCGCCCGAGATTTTGCTTTCAGTTCGTTTTCTGGAAGATGCCCAGTGGCAAGTAGTAGTTTTTAGTTTTTTTTTAGTTTTTTTATTTTTTTTTTACCTTTCTCTGTTCCTATGACATAATGGCGGTTAGTCCAGATTGTGTGGGGGCTGAGCTGGACCTCATTCCTAGTACCCGATCTTACTCATTTTTTCGGTCTCAGATCAGTAAGGCGGCTCGCACTTCCCCCTCCTCACTGTGTGACTGAGTCATTAGCTGGAAACACCCACACATAACACACGTGTACAAACACGTAGACACACACACACACACACACACACACACACACACACAAAATGTACAAAAAGATTCCATTTGCCTAAAAGTGTTAGTTGGAAATGTTTAAACACTGATCAGTCTCTTTTGATCTGACTGTAAACCGGTGATAAACGCTTATCATTGTTCTTATCATATTTTAAGTCAAACTAAAAATGGGAGTAGGAGGAAGCTGACCTTGAGGAGAAAGAGCAAATTTCACTTGGATTACACCACTGCTATAAACCAATACAGATTTCATCGACTTTATTGACAGCAAAGTCCAAAGCCTTTCAGGTTTTCTCGTAGATCTCCTCTCAAAAATACTTCATTTTTATACCTGCCGGACTCGGAGATGGTGACTCACGGCATTTGAATGCTGAATGCAGCTTCGCGCTGGGTGACGCAGGCATTGTTCGAACCTTGCAGGGCTCCGTTGTGAATTGTTCTGGACGTCTGTACAGAAACCAAACGATTAAAGCTGAATTACGGGACAGTTAAGGTCTGAAGGTTCGGTGGAAAGTTAGGTGGAAGTGAACCATTGGAAAAGGTCAGGCTCCAACCCAAACAAACACACACACACAGTCACACACACACACACACACACACACACACACACACACACACACACACACACACACACACACACACACACACACACACACACACACACACCGCACTCACCAGGACACTCTTCCCTGTGAGGACCACTGCTTTTGAGGCAGAAATCTCATAGATAAAACTGAAACTGTCTGCCTGCATAAGTGAGAACATACATGGAAAACATCATGTAGGATTCACATTATTTTTAGACCCCCTGTGCAGTGGAAACATCTGCATTTGTAATATTTCTCCCCTCATTTTTTTTTCAGGTTTTTTCCATTTACTGTAATTTTAAACCCCTGTCTCTTTTTCTCGTTTTTTTTATGTTTTGGGGTGAGCTACGCCGTCAGAAAAATACCCCGTCGTTCACATAGAGACGCTGCAGGTGCGACAGATCATATCAGGTCATTGAAAAGGAATGTGCTGTCTTGCAAAAAAAAACAAACCCAAAAAACAGAGAGAATGAACACAGAAAGTGTGACAAAATAAAAGGTGAAAGCCGTGTGAGAACATGGGTGTTTTCCTGAATGAATCCTGAACACACCTCTACGAACAGAACGGAGTGATACGGAGAAGACAGTTGTGGTCGGGCAGCATTTCTTCGATGATGCAAAAAATGTACGCGAAACACCAGTCAGGTATCACAGAGATGAATGGTATTTTGTGTCTTACAATAAGGTTTAGGGTTTGGTCAGGGCGTGAGCAAACTAGTAGGCAACCAGAGCCTCGGGAGGTCACACGCCGTGGCTCTTTCAGGTTTGCGAATTTCTCCCCAATTATTTTATCCTTCGACATCTGTCGCTATTATGCTACAAATAACTTGAAAGGACAGGAAATTAATCAATCTTCAATACAATCAAGTGTTTAATAAATGATTTATTTGCTCCTCCGGTAAATGCCTTGACTATTGCTCACTGCACGTCTTGTTTTTCCTCATGCAGTGCCATACACTGCATAGTCAAAACACAGTGTTGCCTGTTTCTAGGCAATCGTTTCATAAGAACTTCGAAGCCGCTGCTTTTCAAAATCGTTAGTGTCCGTCTGCTGCCACCTGGTGGCGGCGGAGAATGAGGGGTCGGTCGGGATGGGTGGTCTACAGACTGGCTGGAGGGCCCTCGGTGAAGTTCAGAAATAGTTTCACACCCTTACGGTTTGGAACTGAAATGAAAGTTAAAAACCGAAAACAAAGCCCTAAAGCTGCAATTATGCTCCTACCAAAGGGTTGTTCAGGGGAAAGAGGGGAGTTACAGTGGAGGTTTGGTGAAGTGCAGGAGTCAGGCGATTTCCTCTCAGGTGGGAATTTATTGTCATGGCTAGCCTGGGTATTACCGTTAAGTAATGGTGTTACCGTAATGTGATGTGATGTTTGTCCCAAGTTACGGGAGGGGAGAGCTGAGCAAAACCTGAATGCGAGAAGAAAAAAGAAGGGAAACTTTGAAAGAGGAGGCTGTGGAGCAAGACCGACGAGATGTTAAAAGCAGAGGAAAGAAAAGTGAAAGAACCGAGGAGAAGGAACTTCAAAGAAGCGACGGGAACAGCTAAAAAAACAAAAAAACAAAAGCGGATTTGAAAATATGAGGCAACTTGGAATGAATGAGGATCTGACCAGAAACGAAAGTAAAGCTGACTGGCCAGTTTTGAGCCGATGTACTAGAACCAGTCGAAACCACTGGAACTTTAGAAATGTCAGAACCTTTTCACTATGTAATAAGAAGTCACTGCAGCAGGGTGAGCAAATTGACAAGCTCACAATCCATCACGTAGTATTTAGTAGTTAGAGATATCAGGTCATGCTAACCTAGCCAGCGTTTTGGTTTTTTTGGGGGGTTATTTAGTCTGAATCTTATTGGCATTTTTTCCCTTGTGTGTGACACAATTTAACACTCGCATCCTTCGAGCGGCATTTCAATCAAGCGGTCCGGTCCGTTGCTCACCCTCCCTCCAGCCTTGCTTTGGTCTTCGCTAACGTCTGAGGAAAAAGGAGCCGGCCCTTTAGCCGCCAAGCGCTTTACCTCCCTCGCCGGCCGTCGGATTCTGGGCAGGCGGCGCGGGGATGGGTCCATGAACCACGCAGCAAAAAAGTGCCCCGGAAATAAAAACTGTGAGCCAAAAGGCGGAAAAGGGGCTGAGGAAGAGCTGCAAGCTGAACCCGTTGACGGAGTAGTCACTCCGAAAGACCCCCTTTCACGTTAAACACAGTCGTTGTTAATATTATCACTAAGTGGAGCTTTAAAATGAACATCACTGCCATTCCTGCTTTAATACGGGATGATAGCGCTGCCACTTGTTCATAGTTTCCAGTGAAACATCAAATCAAGATACAAATTTCAATACGTTTGTCTGTAAATTTCTTAGATAATTCCTCAAATTGTCCGTAAACGGTGGAAAACAGGCCCGACGTCGGCGACCTTGGTTTGGCGTTATAGAAGAGTAAAAGAGGCTGGAACCGGTTACAATGTGTAACGATGTCAAATAATGATAATGTTCAACAATAAAATAACAATAAAACCAAGATTAAATATATATTCATGTGGAAAAAAAAAAGACAAGTAAATAATCGGGGTAAAACCACTTCAAGAGAAAGCAGCAGAGGTGCAGAGAGTTTCGGGATCATTTTCCAAGGTGGGACTCAGGTCAAGCCACTAGATGTCAGCCCTTCTCTTTCTGTCCGATTTCACTCGGTTCTAATTGAGTGACTGGTGAGCAGATGAGTTCATGCCCCACTCCCCCATCTCTCTCCCCCTCTCCCCCTCTTTACATGGCTCTCTACACCACCGTCCCCGGACCCCCTCTCTCACGCAGCCAAAATAATAAAATGCTGACTTCTCAAAGTGCCGTCAGTATGCCTGTCTCAGCATAGCAGCCCCGAAGCCTGACACAAGAGAGAGAGAGAGAGAGAGGAGTGCGAGAGGTCGGGGGGTGGGGGCGTGGGGGGGCTTGAGAGAGTGAGAGAGCAGAGGAGGGGGGCAAAGAAAAAAGAGAAACAACTTCCTCTGGTTTCCAACTGCAGGCTCTGCCTTGCCGAGGGGCTTCAGCACTGCGCTTCTGTGAAGGTAGGTGTGAGGCTGCTTCCTTCTGTCTCTGTTGTTCTGTGTCTGTGTGTGTGTGTGTGTTTTTGGGGGGGGTCCTGCTGGCATGTTGGGGGTGATGCCGACTTTCGTCTTTCCCTCTGGGTTGCCTGTTTTTTTTTGGGAGGGGGGACGGGGGACGGGACTCCGTTTCCTTAAGCCACAGCCTTTTGTGTGATTGTTAGATTCTGGGGTTGTGGAACGGGACAAAAGGTGAAGAAATCAGACGTGGCTGTGCAGAAGTTCAGTGACCTGCTGCTCCACTGGATTTTGATTCTCTTTTCACGAGTTTTCAGGCTGGAACTCTCGACCCGTGTCACTTTGCGGGAGGCTGAAAGCTGAAACACTGTCACTCACACGAAGCGATCATCATGGCATGTGGAGGGGTTAAGCCGTCCAATAGCTGCCCATCGCCGAGCAGTTAATTCGTCACAGGGGATTTGGAGATGTTGTCTCAGGGGGCTGCACAGTTCGGAAACCGGGAAGGAGGGTTAAATTGCCCCCCCCCCCCTGCCTGCACCTCCCCATTAGTTAGGATCCATTAGTGTCTGACATTTGTATATCTATCACTGGATCACATTGTCTTTTGGGGTCTCGTGGCTTAAATGTGGTAAAAGATAAAGTGGGGCTCTCCCGGCTTTTAATGCAGATTTGACCTCCGTGCAGATTTAGCTCACTTGCAGTGCCAGGAAAAGTTGACGAGGCCCGTGTGTCTTGGAGAACATTTCCACTTGTTGCTCTTTCTCACGGCAAATCTGCAACCGTGGCCTGCAGGAGGTAGCAAACCGGTGCTGTTTTTAAACTGCCGTTGTGGGGCAAAACCCACGCAGCCAGTTTGTTTCTCGGGGCCTCGGGACGGTGCTCCGAGGAGCAACCCAAGCCGGGTTGGATTCAAACAGCTGGAAGTAGCTGACTTGGGAAGCTAAAATTAAGCTGAGGGCTGATTTGGAATGTTGCACTCGGGCGGTAAGACGTGGAGAAGATGACCTGCGGATGGTGACAGGTCTTCTGAGCTGTCGGTGGCAGAATGGCAACTTGCTGCCCGGTCATCAAAAAAAAAAAAAAAAAACCCTGCTACCGTTGCAGAAATATCAGGCCTTTTATAGAATAAAAACTGTAAAACTAAGAGAAGGGACTTTGAAGTTTATTTTCAGCCCCAGTGAAAACAAACACTCTGGCACAGAAGCAGAGTGTAAATCATTTTAGAGCATTTATGAGAGTATAACCTTTGTCACTTTGAAATCTAAACCCTTGTAATGGTCCTTGACTCATAAAGCACACGGTAACTCCTCCGCTGCTGGCCCCGGTGCAGCGCTTTCTAAATGGAGCTACTGGAGCTCCTTCCCATTAAGGACAATAAGAAAACTCGCATGCAGTGAATCACGGTTCTACCGCACCTCTCTTCAAATTAACTCGCGTTTTTTGCAAACCCATACCCGTCCCCGCTACGGGATCAAGAGGCCACAGTTACCGTGTTCCTCGAACGACTCTGTAGACGTTCGCCGAATCAGACCGAAGCGCGAGCCACGAAAACTCTGGATACTGTAGCCACTGAGACCAGAGTGTTAATGCACACGCTTGTACAAACTCGACAGGTGGTTGATGGAGAGCCAGTAACGGTCACAATGATCAGCGCGGTCGGGACAGCTGCCTTCCCCTGCTGGAAGGAAACATTTGCTCCGTGTGATTTCTGTCGTGTTGGTCGTCATTTTTCGATGATGGATGCCCAGCTACACCTCACACAGATTAGGTACAGCCACGTTACACTTCCCCCTCCCATGCACTCGCATTGAAGCCGGCGTGACGGACAAATTCAGGCGGGTGTTTCCTGTTTTGGTGCGGTCCCCGCCCGGCTCCGGTGGACTCGCAGGTCAGAGTTCGCCTTTGCACCGAAGGGAGTGTGCTCGGTCGGGCCAATCGCGAAGCACTGTGTTTAGAAATGTCTCCGGCTTAGCACGACAAACCGTAGCGTCGCTCCCACAGAATGCTTGCAGTTTGGGAGCGTTCTGAACAATATTCCCCCTCACTACTCCCTATGTGATGGACCTATGTGATGGTCCATCACATAGGACAAGCAGTAAATCGCAGTAAATTGAGATTTCGGGTGCTTATTAATCACGGTCATTTTTGCATCATTTCTCTTGCAGGCGTGGGGTCGCGTTGTAATTTTCACATCTATGATATACAACACATTGTGGGACTGTTAGCCGAAAGTGGTGTGCAGGCAACGCACGATGCTACTTTTTGATCAACTGTGGAAACCTTTGAGCTGTGTAAACCGACTTTTACACTCAAGTAAAAGCGGTGGCGGGTAAAATAGTAGGGGGCAGCTGAGTAAAGGGGTGATTTTGGAAGAAGTTTTATCCCAAGTGTAAGCTGTCCAGGTTCAATAGGTGCAGCAAAACTAACAGGAAATGTCTATCAAGCACAGTCCGCACAAGACGCAAGAAGAGCTCTGATAAAATCGCATGCGAAAACGCCCGCACGGATGTTGAGCTGTGAATTTGATTACTCATCTAATCAGTTTTTTCGATGCAGTTCCGAGCTGGTAAAGCGTAGAAAAAC